>NC_134499.1:35077543-35287543 GCF_040206685.1 Ascaphus truei
ATGAATGCAGGGTAGCTATTAAAATGTTATTAGCTAATGATGCATTAGTGCAGATGAGAGAATCGATAATACCCACATCTGTACACAGCTGTCTAAAAACCAGACCTTACAAAAAAGGATTAGGAAAAGGACAGAAATTATTTTCTCAACGTAAATTCCTATACGATTTCTCAATGTCAAGAGAAGATTAATAAAATCATTGATCATCCCTTTAGATTAGAACACAAAGTATAGATCACATATGCTGGCAAATATTTGACGATTGATAAGTTATTGATGAAGCACTTAAAAAATAAAAATAAATTAAAAAAAAAAAAAAAAAAAAAGGTGTAGAAGTGAGGATTTTGATCTCTTTTAGAGACATGCAAACCAGATCTGTGTGCCATTTCAGCTACTTGCCGTTTCCCCTATTTACTAAAGGATCCAGACCGCTCATGTTCCACAATGGGAAACTTTGTGTACATTGGGGGATGGGGTGCAGGTCCTTAAAGCAGCGTGTTCTGTAATGTATCCTGCAGGGTCAGCCATTACATGTATAATTATTATATGTACGTATAATTTTATTTATATAGCGCCAACAATGTACACAGCACTTGACAAAATTACAATACAAGGTAAACACATTACAAATCTATCCTGCAGACGGCACACATGATCTGCCAGAGGCAGTGTGTTACTCTGTGCTGTTCACCTTCCTGCATTGTCCCAATATATGAAAAAAAGTCAGCTATTCTCCAGCTTTGTTCTAATTAGGGAAGCATTGCACCAAAAGCAGCCACATAGCAGATTCCTGATCCTTCTATGGGAAGGGGGAGGGGGGCAGACAAAATCCTACAAGGGATGTTTTAAATTTTTTTTTTTTTTTTTTAGCATGGCAGAGATGGAACTGGAAAGGCTGATTTTCTGGGTCCTTTCACTCAGCTTCCCACCCTATAAAAGAAAAAAAGTCACCTCTAACGTTTTCAGCATTGCGCCCCCCCCCCCCCCCCCAAAAAAAAGGGTAGATCTGGTGGGTTCTGAAATGCTACCAAATGTTGTAAAAAAAAAAAAAAAATTAAAAAAACATTTTTTTTTTACACTTCATTCATTTCAAATCATCTATAATCCACTCTAAAAAAAAATAAGTGTATTAAATATATATTTCTTTTGCCTCCTTCTACAACCAAAATACTTCAAGCCAGTTGTCAGCTCTTCTGAGATATGTACATAAGCAGTGGGTGCACCCAAGAAACCCTGCTCTGCCACCCAGGTATGCCAGGCTGCTGCTGGGGAGCCATGCACACACAATCTAATGTGCAGTCCCAGCCAGGAGAGAGAGAGGCACGGTGGCTTCCTATGGAAATCACTTCATCTCTGATCCCCCCCCAGCTCACAGGCAACAGATCTGAGTGCCAGATCACCACTCCATGTCTACCCCCTTCCCCAACCCACACTCACCTGGGTAACACAACACATAGTGCAGCACCGACGCGGTGATCTTCAAGAAAAAGATCCACCAACACGGCTCCAGTAGTCTCCGCATGACACCATGCACATTGGGAGAGGGAAACAGGAGCAACTTGTTGACTTAAGTTCAACCGCCAAAGGCAACCACCCCAAATAAAGGAGCACGGGGGGGGGGCAAGGAGATGGGAGGGGGGGCTGAGTCTCAACCTGGGGCCTTGGTGATCAGCACAAAGGCTGGGGGTGACTTCCAGGGATTGGGGAAGTTGGGCAGCCAGAGGACAAGCAGAAGAAAGCCTCGGGTGTGGGGTTCTCCTTCATGCAGGCAGAGGTGTCCAGCGCCCGGGGACACGCATTGCCCACCAGCTCTCACTCTCCTCCTTCAGCAGGGCAGCTCCCTCCTCTCCTCCTTTAGCAGGGCAGCTCCCTCCTCTCCTCCTTTAGCAGGGCAGCTCCCTCCTCTCCTCCTTTAGCAGGGCAGCTCTCTCCTCTCCTTTAGCAGGGCAGCTCTCTCACTCTCCTCCTTTAGCAGGGCAGCTCTCCCACTCTCTCCTCCTTCAGCAGGGCAGCTCTCCCACTCTCTCCTCCTTCAGCAGGGCAGCTCTCCCACTCTCTCCTCCTTCAGCAGGGCAGCTCTCCCACTCTCTCCTCCTTCAGCAGGGCAGCTCTCCCACTCTCGCCTCCTTTAGCAGGGCAGCTCTCCCACTCTCTCCTCCTTCTGCTGGGCAGCTCTCCCTCTCTCTTCTCCTTCAGCAGGGCAGCTCTCCCTCTCTCTCCTTCAGCAGGGCAGCACTCCCTCTCTCTCTCCACCTTCAGCAGGGCAGCTCTCCCTCTCTCTCCTCCTTCAGCAGGGCAGCTCTCCCTCTCTCTCCTCCTTCAGCAGGGCAGCACTAGTCCATGCTGATAGTTGTGTCTGCTGAGCGGGGAATGGTCACAGTGTAGCTGGAAGCTTCCCATTCTTCCCATACAGGAAGTAACACGTGAGCCTGATCCTGAGACTTTAAAGCAGAGAGGGAGAGGGAGCGCGGCCACGCGCGCCGAGGCTGGGCGTCTATGGCAGAGGCGCGCCCCCGCCATCCTTAAAGCCACAGCGCACATTTTTTTTCACCCTCTGCCTCTGCATCCCATCAGCCTTACATTCCCACCATCTGTCACACCAAGTGTATGCTGCTTATTTAAAAAAACATTTTTTATTTTTTTTACAAGATCTGTGGGAAAAATGCACAATGGTGAAAATAAATAAGTGGAGAAATGTTTAATTAAAATCAAAATGTGATGAAGAAATGAGGCTGATACACAGTTGCGGGTAGTTGTCATGATGTAGCTGGGGTGTAGTTAGTAGAGGCGTATTGTGCTTGTTTGGGGCTGGTCTGTGACTTGGATGGCTCATGTGTGCTTCCCCTGGGTGACTGGCTATGTGAATGGATGGTTGTCATCATCCCCACTGACTTGTCTGCCTTTTAGTCACTGATCAGATCTTAAGTGCTCAGTCGCTCACAGTCTGCAGCATACTCCATGCAAAGATTGGAGACAAGAGCTCATCAGTGCAACACTATGATATCCTAGGCATTTGGGGCTGGAATTAGGGGTGCTGCAGGACCCCCCCTCCCCTGCCCCCTGGGTTTATACATTATGGTAATGTAAGTATGCTACTGATTTTGCATGTACAGCCCCCCTCAATCTCCATGAAAAGAATTCCTGCCTTGCTCATCCCAGGGATTCCTGGCAGCAGAGTTTCTATCCATTCTTCATTTCATTCAACCACAATATACTCCTGATTGGTGTGAAATTGACCATAATGAACAAAAGCGAGAGAGAAAACGCAGTCGCAACAATACTTCCATTCGGAAACGACTTGAAATGAAGACAAGGGTTTTTTTTTAAATTTTTTTTAATTCTTATTATTTTTTGCCTTTCTTTGATTACTGACGTCTCAATTCAGTTTCAAAGGAACCGATTGCACCGGTCAGGCTTACCAAACACAACCCCCGGGATTAGCTGGGTGTGTGGCTAATAGTTTGGAGAGAGATTTATAAAAAGAAAGATCTTTCTCGGTTTTGTGTTTAAATAATAAAGCAATTCCGGTGGAAAGGCATTCTGATGGAAGTGGTAGCTCAGCTTATCTGTAATGAGTTTTCCCTTACTTTAGTCTGGCAGATTCTATCTCCCTTTAGTTATAAACACAGTGTTTTGCTTTTATGTTGCTTTGAACTACTAAGAGAAAGCTTTTTGATTAACTATGTAATTGAGTCAAGATCATTTGCTTTATGTAGTGTACAATTTCAAAGCGTTATCTAAATCTCATCTGTTTGAAGATACGTTTGTTGTGACATAATCATATATTTGCAATGTATCTTTAAACAGTGCAAGCATTGTTCAATTCTGTCAGCCAAGTCTATGAAGCCCTGGCTGTGCCAGAAAGGTATACAAGGCATAGTCAAGGGTTAATCTCTTTTGCTACAGTAACAGTTTGCTTTGTGAAAGAATTAAACATAGTCATTGGTCAAATATATATTTTTTAGCCAAGCTTGTTAAGAATGAGAAAGCGTATGTACCTGTGTGTATTCAAGATATTGGCATATTCTAGTGGCTCTTTGCCCTTGCAAAGGAAATAATCATGTGTGTCTTCTTGTGCAGGTGAAACACGCACCTGTTCATACCACCCAAGACTTTCAAGGCCACAGATGTTCATCTATTCAGCTATCACTGCAGCGATCTAAGAAATGTAGCACATTTTCTCCCAGCGTCATCTAGGGACTGAGAACACTGACCCTAGTGTGACAGTGCTTTAATTATAATCACTGATTATTCCACTGTACAGATGTAGCAAATGTTATTGCTGCCGCTGGCGCTTTATAGTGGGGTATTCTGCGCTATTCTGCATTATCACTGCCATTGAATCCTATGGAAACGCGATGATATTCTGCGTTATAACCTGATGTGTTATCAGTGGGAGCAATGAAGTCTGCTGCATTTGTGCTTGTTATCAAATGCTACAAATCAACAAGTATTTGCAGGGTTGCTTAAAATGCAGGGCTCTAACTTTGGATTCACACCTTGAAAACGCTGAATAACAATGCTACGAACGTAATGTTGTTTACTCTAATTATTTTCTTCTAAGTGATGTGATTAATTTATGCAAAAATGCAAGTACTGCGGCTAAGAGCAATGGCAAGCTATCCCAGATGTAATGCAAGTCTTGCTAGGCTATGCTTAAGAATAATTAAAGTAATGAAGCCCAATTCACTATAATAAACCGTGTTATTCCCCACGCGGGTTATACAATAATATACCAAAGTCCCCAAGCGGCAAAATGTGAGGCAAACATAGCGGTTTAGGATATGTGGTTGTGGCCGTTTTGTCGCAACCAGATCTCTGCAGGTGTTTAGCCCCCACTTACTTTGCCGCAGGGACATGTTTCTGCAGGACGCTTCACCGCCAACGTAAGCCCCTAACCAAACCCCTTACCCTAAAAACCCCTAATCTTATCCCCTAATAATAATGCTAACCATTTCCCTAAAACTCCTTATCCTAATCGCCTACCCTCAAACGTTAACCCCTTAGCTTAAAACTCCTATCCTTAAAACCCCTCTACCCTAACCGCTAAATCCCCTGAAATGAACTTACCCTATTGGCGAAGTGGCCGGCGGCTGAGCATCCAGCGGTTGCAGCAAAGAATCTCTCTGCGGCCAGATGGCAAGATGATGAAATATTCAATTCCGAAAAATAGCCCCACACTCCTCCAAGCAACACCCCATTGATACTTTTACCCTTACAGTGCCCAATTAGAAAAACACCGGTCATAAACCTGCTGTTTTTTTGCATCTCTCTGCGTCACAGCCTTTGATGAATAACCCTTCCCGTGTTTGTTTTGGTATTAGATATGTAATATACGCCTACTTTCTATATACTACCAGGCTGGTGATTACACTGTTACCGGGCGAAAACTCCCAATTAAGTCAATAGAGGTTTGTAGTCGATAACACTGAGCATCGCTGCTTCGGAAATACTGTATATTGAATCTGGCCCAAAATGTCTTCGCACACTATTGTATGTAGACCAATGTATTTGGAAGAGAAACAAGTCTTCCATCAAAAGAATTTAGTCTAATAAATTATTAAAAGCATAATGTTTTAAGCATCAACAAGACATAACTCATAATATATTTTTGAAACATGAGGTAGCTATATTGATTTAGCATGCTAATGAGTATTGTGAACATTAGTGTGTCTTTATTGCAGACTGAGCATGATGTCACTGGTGTGACTAAAAAGGCAAAAGCCAAATAAATTGAATTGTACTCCTTCCAGGTTAAAGATTTGGGAGAATGAGAACAAAAGTAATAAGAGATACTGATTGATTGGAAAAGGTTCCCATTTACAGGAATCTGTGACCTCAATATGTTCTAGGCACACTGCTTGTGAGCACTGAAATATTGCTTCTAGCAACTCACTAAAACAATGATTTAATGTTATTATAATGATGTATACCATCTTTTAGAGGTAGGCAACATAAGCTAGTAAGTCCTTTTGCACCCCAAAGTTTTAAATGTGCTTTTAAACTGAATCACAAGTCAACATTCTATATTTCATTTAGAAACAAACAAGAAAACCGTAAGAGCATAGCAGCCGGAGCATTGCAACACATAATAAGTAGCACTAAAGGTCAACAGTTAGGATTCCTGAATGGCTAAATGAGCACAGGGAGATCACTTGATACTGTATGGCTCACAAATGGCCCAATAATTATTTGCAGCACATGTATTCAACACTATTAAGATGGATTACTTATATCATAACACGTATATAATGCACAGATCAAGACTGAATGCCCATATTTTTGTACCTGTTGTATGTACCAAGGCCTATACCATGCTTTCAGTGGTCTGCTAAACGTGTTTCCTTATCCCAGTGCCTGGTTTTAATGACTACCCTCTAGCATAGTGTATTGACACGAATAGGACTCTAGAAAGCTACAAATATTGTACTACACAATTGAACGTCAGGCACCATCAACATATCTTGCATAATTTAATAACTTTCATTCAGTTGGCTTTGATACATATATACTGTGAATACACCAGATGTGAGGGTGTGGGGGGGGGGAGATAGAAATCATTTGATCCACTTTGTGTGACTATATGATTATTTCCACATATATGCAATACATTTAATCCTACTGAATCATCAGTTTGACTCTAATTTTCCTAAATTATTGATACAGTATTCTTGTTGTCTGCCTTTTGTATTATAAAATTGCTATACTTTCTCTTGTAAGTTCCTTGAGAAAGCACCATTGGGCGTGAAACGAGTAGGACAGTCCATACTAGTTAACTAAATACAGATTGTTATATTTTTGCTGATGCTGGTCTCCGAGATACTATATCTTCATTCCGCACTTCAGAACTTAGTATATCTCTTGGATATCCTATTACACTTTCACACGCTACACACAATCATCATGCTGGTACGAACACCACGAGGAATGAAGAAGACCGCACTGACGATCCAGGGTTCTCCACAGGTAGTATCTATGCTACTTACCATTATAAGACCTGGGTAGGTGCTGTCCGATACATTATCCTCATTATCCCTGTTATCCTTGCTACTTTTCTCTTTTAGTAGTACATACAATTACATGTGGACATATCCTGAAAGCACTATTGCACTGAGCCCTTTCAGTAAAGTAGGTAGTTGCCCCTGTATCAGCCTCTACACACTCTGATTTTATGTTATTGCTGCTTATATTATAAGCTTGTTTGGAGGTTAGTGGCCCTTCCTCCCAGCGTTTAAGCTCGCCCCCCCTCCCAGGGTTTAAGCTCGCCCCCCCCTCACAGGGTTTAAGCTCGCCCCCCCCTCCCAGGGTTTAAGCTCGCCCCCCCTCCCAGGGTTTAAGCTCGCCCCCCCCTCACAGGGTTTAAGCTCGCCCCCCCCTCCCAGGGTTTAAGCTCGCCCCCCCTCCCAGGGTTTAAGCTCGCCCCCCCTCACAGGGTTTAAGCTCGCCCCCCCTCCCAGGGTTTAAGCTCGCCCCCCCCTCCCAGGGTTTAAGCTCGCCCCCCCTCCCAGGGTTTAAGCTCATCCCTCCTTCCAGGGTTTAAGCTCGTCCCTCCTCCCAGGGTTTAAGCTCGCCCCCCCTCCCAGGGTTTAAGCTCGCCCCTCCTCCCAGGGTTTAAGCTCGTCCCTCCTCCCATGGTTTAAGCTCGCCCCCCCTCCCATGGTTTAAGCTCGCCCCCCCTCCCAGGGTTTAAGCTCGCCCCCCCCTCCCAGGGTTTAAGCTCGCCCCCCCTCCCAGGGTTTAAGCTCGTCCCTCCTCCCAGGGTTTAAGCTCGCCCCCCCCTCCCAGGGTTTAAGCTCGTCCCTCCTCCCAGGGTTTAAGCTCATCCCTCCTCCCAGGGTTTAAGCTCGCCCCCCCTCCCAGGGTTTAAGCTCGTCCCTCCTCCCAGGGTTTAAGCTCGCCCCTCCTCCCAGGGTTTAAGCTCGTCCCTCCTCCCATGGTTTAAGCTCGTCCCTCCTCCCATGGTTTAAGCTCGTCCCTCCTCCCAGGGTTTAAGCTCGTCCCTCCTCCCATGGTTTAAGCTCGCCCCTCCTCCCATGGTTTAAGCTCGCCCCCCCCTCCCAGGGTTTAAGCTCGCCCCCCCTCCCATGGTTTAAGCTCGCCCCTCCTCCCATGGTTTAAGCTCGCCCCCCCTCCCAGGGTTTAAGCTCGCCCCCCCTCCCATGGTTTAAGCTCGCCCCTCCTCCCATGGTTTAAGCTCGCCCCCCCTCCCATGGTTTAAGCTCGCCCCCCCCTCCCAGGGTTTAAGCTCGCCCCCCCCTCCCAGGGTTTAAGCTCGCCCCCCCTCCCAGGGTTTAAGCTCGTCCCTCCTCCCATGGTTTAAGCTCGCCCCCCCTCCCAGGGTTTAAGCTCATCCCTCCTCCCATGGTTTAAGCTCGTCCCTCCTCCCAGGGTTTAAGCTCGTCCCTCCTCCCATGGTTTAAGCTCGTCCCTCCTCCCAGGGTTTAAGCTCGTCCCTCCTCCCATGGTTTAAGCTCGTCCCTCCTCCCATGGTTTAAGCTCGTCCCTCCTCCCATGGTTTAAGCTCGTCCCTCCTCCCAGGGTTTAAGCTCGTCCCTCCTCCCAGGGTTTAAGCTCGTCCCTCCTCCCAGGGTTTAAGCTCGCCCCCCCCTCACAGGGTTTAAGCTCGCCCCCCCCTCCCAGGGTTTAAGCTCGCCCCCCCCTCCCAGGGTTTAAGCTCGCCCCCCCTCCCAGGGTTTAAGCTCGTCCCTCCTCCCATGGTTTAAGCTCGCCCCCCCTCCCAGGGTTTAAGCTCATCCCTCCTCCCATGGTTTAAGCTCGTCCCTCCTCCCAGGGTTTAAGCTCGTCCCTCCTCCCATGGTTTAAGCTCGTCCCTCCTCCCAGGGTTTAAGCTCGTCCCTCCTCCCAGGGTTTAAGCTCGTCCCTCCTCCCATGGTTTAAGCTCGTCCCTCCTCCCAGGGTTTAAGCTCGTCCCTCCTCCCATGGTTTAAGCTCGTCCCTCCTCCCAGGGTTTAAGCTCGTCCCTCCTCCCAGGGTTTAAGCTCGCCCCCCCCTCACAGGGTTTAAGCTCGTCCCTCCTCCCATGGTTTAAGCTCGTCCCTCCTCCCATGGTTTAAGCTCGCCCCCCCTCCCAGGGTTTAAGCTCGCCCCCCCTCCCAGGGTTTAAGCTCGCCCCCCCCTCACAGGGTTTAAGCTCGCCCCCCCTCCCAGGGTTTAAGCTCGCCCCCCCCTCACAGGGTTTAAGCTCGCCCCCCCTCCCAGGGTTTAAGCTCGCCCCCCCCTCCCAGGGTTTAAGCTCGCCCCCCCTCCCATGGTTTAAGCTCATCCCTCCTCCCATGGTTTAAGCTCGCCCCCCCTCCCAGGGTTTAAGCTCGCCCCCCCCTCCCAGGGTTTAAGCTCGCCCCCCCTCCCATGGTTTAAGCTCATCCCTCCTCCCATGGTTTAAGCTCGCCCCCCCTCCCAGGGTTTAAGCTCGCCCCCCCCTCCCAGGGTTTAAGCTCGCCCCCCCTCCCATGGTTTAAGCTCGTCCCTCCTCCCATGGTTTAAGCTTGCCCCCCCTCCCAGGGTTTAAGCTCGCCCCCCCCTCCCAGGGTTTAAGCTCGTCCCTCCTCCCATGGTTTAAGCTCGCCCCCCCTCCCAGGGTTTAAGCTCGCCCCCCCTCCCAGGGTTTAAGCTCGCCCCCCCTCCCATGGTTTAAGCTCGTCCCCCCTCCCATGGTTTAAGCTCGCCCCCCCTCCCAGGGTTTAAGCTCGTCCCTCCTCCCAGGGTTTAAGCTCGCCCCCCCTCCCATGGTTTAAGCTCGCCCCCCCTCCCAGGGTTTAAGCTCGCCCCCCCCTCCCAGGGTTTAAGCTCGCCCCCCCTTCCAGGGTTTAAGCTCGCCCCCCCTCCCAGGGTTTAAGCTCGCCCCCCCTCCCAGGGTTTAAGCTCGCCCCCCCTCCCAGGGTTTAAGCTCGTCCCTCCTTCCAGGGTTTAAGCTCGCCCCTCCTCCCAGGGTTTAAGCTCGCCCCCCCTTCCAGGGTTTAAGCTCGCCCCCCCTCCCAGGGTTTAAGCTCGCCCCCCCTCCCAGGGTTTAAGCTCGCCCCCCCTCCCAGGGTTTAAGCTCGTCCCTCCTTCCAGGGTTTAAGCTCGCCCCCCCCTCCCATGGTTTAAGCTCGCCCCCCCTCCCAGGGTTTAAGCTCGTCCCTCCTCCCAGGGTTTAAGCTCGCCCCCCCTCCCAGGGTTTAAGCTCGCCCCCCCTCCCAGGGTTTAAGCTCGCCCCCCCTCCCAGGGTTTAAGCTCGCCCCCCCCTCCCATGGTTTAAGCTCGCCCCCCCTCCCAGGGTTTAAGCTCGTCCCTCCTCCCAGGGTTTAAGCTCGCCCCCCCTCCCAGGGTTTAAGCTCGCCCCCCCTCCCAGGGTTTAAGCTCGCCCCCCCTCCCAGGGTTTAAGCTCGCCCCTCCCCACTTTCTAAGACTGCACTTATAGTGCCGACGACAGTGACGCGACATCGCGGCAAAACAAATGCGACTTGGTCGCAACTGCTGGAAGTCATCTCAATTTGATTTTTCCAGTGACCGCAGCCTGACGTCACCGTTGCTGTCGTGTCACCGTCGCCGGCACTATAAGCGTAGCCTCAGTTAGCAGGTCTTTGTCATGTTCCTGTGTTCGGACAGACCCAATGTGGTAATTCTCCCTCCAACAGAGGTAAATGAGAATTTTAACCAGGTAGTGCGTGGCTTGCAGGCTTATAACACTTTGGCCAAAGGGTTTAACTAAATAACTCTTATCCGTGAGAATATCAGCATTAAAGTATTGTACTAATATATTTTTTGTTATATTGCATGTAGCATTGGGCATTTCTGTCTTTATGTTATTGTTGTAAAACATACTGGACACCTAACAAGCTCCTATTGAACCCCCAAAATGACCACAAATGTGGTCATTTTGGGGGTTCAATAGGAGCTTGTTAGGTGTCCAGTATGTTTTACAATTCTTGTCCAGCTAGTCATGGCTGATTGGAGGGTGGCAACCTCCTTCCTAATTTAAGCTCACCCCCTCCCACATTTAAATGGTTATGGGCTCACTCCATAGCATCTTCCACTCAGGGGAACTTGCCTGCTTGCAGTTTGGCTGTGACATCTCTAATACAGAGTGCTTTTCCTGGTAATGTACAGGTTAATAAAAGCTTCAGTCAGACTCAGAACTTTGCAACTAATATTGACAGATTTACTATAAATCATTCTTCCTGTTATTACACAGGTTATTAAGAATTTATATTAGCGTTAGGGACCCCTGATATGTGGTCTGCCTTGGCGTTGGCTCAGGGGCTTACAACAATTTTGGCCAAAAATGTCAAACTAAAAGACCATTTTACTTATTAGATATTTATACATATATATTTAGGCACTGTACCGTGTATGAGTCTCACTGGATGTGCTAAAAACTGAGCTTTGTCTGTGTTTTATGTTCTGTCTCTGGTTTTAAAAATATATATTGCCATGCTCAGTAGCACTCCTCTGTGACACTCATATGCTTATATATATGTTGTGGTCATTTTGGGGGTTCAATAGGAGCTTGTTAGGTGTCCAGTATGTTTTACAATTCTTGTCCAGCTAGTCATGGCTGATTGGAGGGTGGCAACCTCCTTCCTAATTTAAGCTCACCCCCTCCCACATTTAAATGGTTATGGGCTCACTCCATAGCATCTTCCACTCAGGGGAACTTGCCTGCTTGCAGTTTGGCTGTGACATCTCTAATACAGAGTGCTTTTCCTGGTAATGTACAGGTTAATAAAAGCTTCAGTCAGACTCAGAACTTTGCAACTAATATTGACAGATTTACTATAAATCATTCTTCCTGTTATTACACAGGTTATTAAGAATTTATATTAGCGTTAGGGACCCCTGATATGTGGTCTGCCTTGGCGTTGGCTCAGGGGCTTACAACAATTTTGGCCAAAAATGTCAAACTAAAAGACCATTTTACTTATTAGATATTTACACATATATATTTAGGCACTGTACCGTGTATGAGTCTCACTGGATGTGCTAAAAACTGAGCTTTGTCTGTGTTTTATGTTCTGTCTCTGGTTTTATGTTATTGTTGGTCAGAAGCATATACAGTACCTACTAGCTATGGGATGGCCAACTCCTGTCCTCAAGGGCCACCAACAGGTCAGTTTTTAGGCTATCCCTGCTTCAGCACAGGTGGCTCAATAAGTGGCTAAGTCATAAGGACTGAGCCACTGATTGAGCGACCTGTGTGGATGCAGGGATAGCCTCAAAACCTGAGCTGTTGTTCGCCGTTGAGGACTGGAGTTGGCCATCCCATGTACTAGCATCATATATCTAACATCATTTATATCCAAATGTTTATCTTATTATCAGCTACCCTTGCAACATATTTTAGTTGCACTATTGTTGTTTTTACAATAATATAGTCTGAATGGCATCTAAAAACGATGATGATATGGAGTGTTTAGACCACGCTCAGGAAGAGAATTCTGTTGTAAGCATCTGATAAGCCATGGGAAATGATAAACAATGTGCTCTCAGAAAGTCTCAGAAATGGTCACGTTATGAATGGGTGGAAATCGAAATAGTTCAGACATACACCGCAAGTCAATGGCGGAAGGGAGGGTTAGAAATGTTATATCTTTGCAAACAATATAGATATGTTTTTTTATGAGTTGTGATATCCCAGTACACTATGGGAATTGGTTTATGTAGTGTTCTAGAACTTAGAGAACATTTGTTTCCATAGTAACAATTCAGGAAGTTCAAATGCAACATACAATATTTGAGATGGATGAAAGATTCTGATTATTTCTTTACAACATATATAGGTGTTCCAGTGAGGCAACATCATGGTGAATAAGAAAACATGATCATGAATAATAATACTGTAGCTATATTTCATATACACTACATCATAATGGAGCCACTCTCTCATAGCCTAAGGACAGACTTTTTTGTCTTGCACATTAAAAGTCTTACATAGTGTTTGAGAACCAGCTGAGAAACAGACCTGAAGGGCAAATGGAATAGCTTTAAGAAAAATAGCTTTCTTTTAACATAATCACAGAAACCTATTCTGCTGTCTGATTTATAAAGACAAAAGCAGGAGCTAAAGTGTAAAACCAGATAAAAGAGAAACTGCTGATTACCGAGATGTCCGTACTCGGAAAAAATATTCTGCTACACTGCTGCCCATGTGGCTAAAGACACACAATAAACAGGCTGTATTTCTCTAGGACAAACTCATTAGCAATTTATAATACTGCTGTCCAACATTAAACAGTATTTCAGTCTTTCCCTTTATCTGGATAACCACAACTGTCTTCAAAACAGCAACCCCAGAGCAATGTTGTAGGTCTCCTTTGTAATGACAAAATGAAGAAGGTTGAGTCTGATAAAAAGCTATTCACTATGGGGCATTTGTATCAAAACAAATGTGATTAAATTGTGGAGTAAAAACTTGGCTCCAGATGTATCAAAGAAAAAATCATATTGATTTCAAGGGGATTTTTTTTCTTTGATACACCTGCCCCAGAATTACACTACTTTTGCCTTCATCCATATGGGCCAATGTGTAGGAGAGGCTTCAGGTTGGTAACTCAATGGATGCATGTAGCCCTTGGCTAATACGTTGTCTACTGTTGCTGTAGTTTAAATATTCAGAATAATTTACTTTGCTACATGAAAATACATATATACACTACCTTGTAATTGGTAAACCGGTAAACATGCAGCCACCAAGTGGTCAACCTGTGGTCATTTGGTCATTCAGCCATTTTTGATGGTGACTTTTCATATTGTTAATTTGGTTTGCAAATCTCAAGTTGCTACGCTCTTAAGCAGTGCCATCTTAAGGCATGGGCTAACTCCAGGGTCCCCAACACGGTGTCCGCCAAGCCTTTTGTGGGTGCCCACGGCTGTCTGCCCAACCAATAGATAATATGGCATACATCGGGGGTCTCCAACATGTCGATCCAGAGCTACCGGTAGCTTGCCAGCTACCAGTGAGTAGCTCGTCGCAGTGCCACCGCCAGCTGCTACCTGCCTCTCGTGTCAGTCCGTGCTGGAAATTGTGCTCAACTTCTGCATCCACGACCGGAACCAGCGCGGTATTGGAGTCTCATCTTACGGGGAGGTTGACCATTGCAGGTTAATGTTCCTGACCCGGCGTTAACAACCATTGACTTTAGTGGCAGTTAAGGTCAGATTGGATGTGTTAACCCTCAACAGACCATAGTAAATCTCACCCAAAATGTTTTGCCATTCTTTATCAATTCTTTCTAAATTTAAATGTGAAATGCTGGCTTGTAATTCTTTTTTATAGGCACATTTAGGGTATGTAAGGGTTGTGTCTGTGATCCTCTTACCAGTATACAGTAGGTTACCTGAATTTATCTAGAATAGCTGTAATAGTGATTTTATGAAGTTCTATGAAAATAATGGCAGCATTTTAATGTTTTTTTTAATATGCAGCATCATAGCACAGTTCAGGTATACATAATTAATATATGGATTCTCTGGCACCTTTAACTGACAGGATAGGGGATTGCAGGAATAGCTACTTTTTCCTCTTAAAATCATTGATAAATGGGGATCTATTTTTCATATAAGAGAAAAGGGCACTGGTTTAAAAAAATACAGCAATTTGTTTTAATTTGTACTTTCATTTGTCAGGTGCACCTTACTAATGATTCTATTATCATTTTCCACACTTGATAACATGACCAATACTGGAGTGTTTTAATGACATAGATGTCACCAAAATAGACGTGGCTATGTACAGTTTGAGATTCTCCAAATGGGTAGGATCTAGTGGTAAAACAAATACAATGGTAGTTATTCATTAAACTTCAATAGTGCCCCAATCAGCACTGTCACAGCCTAACAATATCCCCCAATGGCTCATTCATCTACTTTCACCCATTTTAGTTGGAGCATGTGGCAGAAAGTAAAAAAATATATATTTATTTGTTTGGGAACATACAAAACCACAAGGTTTTCAGTGACCAGTTGCATATTAAATAGAAGTTTCCCACTGTCAGGGGACTCCAAGTGCAGGATGGAAGTTGGTGGCCGGAACAGCAGGGAGCACGTGAAGGCGTAGTTGGGGCCACAGGCAGGGGTCCATGGCATATAGGGCTTCAAAGGACCCTTAAAACTTGAGAGGACCAGTTTCAGTAAAAAGTTAAAATTCATCAGAAAAACAACACGTCTAACATCGAGACCTCCGACGCATTTCTCACCATTTGGTGCGTTGTCAAGGAGTGTTTTGTATTATGTTATTACCAGCTGCAATGTTAAGCAATGAAGCTCAACCAATATGCTATTTCCCCAAATGGAAGGTCATGTTGGAAAAGCTATCATGGTTTAACAAAGTGAAATGGATGAGATGGTTTTTGTTCTTTCTAAGATGACAATTGTACACTCTTTATTTAGATAAAATGAACAAACTAATCATTATACAGTATAATTGAATATGGATCTTAAAAGTCTTATCAATCATTGTACTATATTTAACATGGGATTTCACAAGAAAGCCTTGTTACTGTATCATATAAATGACTGCATGAAGAATTGGTTATTGGAGGTGTTAATTGTAGTACACTGTATTTACTGTACACCAAGGCCTCTCTATATAAATCATATCAATGTAAATTCAAGATTGCAAGATACATTTCCAGGACCATTACAAAAAAATGTTTTCTTTGACAATGATATGAGGTGCGTCTTTGCTTCATTTGTAACAATGGATTGTTTTATTAGTTGTTTCTAGAATTGTTGTCAGAGAACAATATCTGTGTCTGAATTATTGATGCTCTTCAGACTTTTATTAAATGCACTGTACTAGCTTAATCTAATACAAGTATATTAAAATAGAAAAGTTACGGTCCTTAATCCATGAATCGTCGAAGCTTAAGTAAAATATGGAACGCTAGCTTTATGTTGGAATACAACACTGCCACGGTGGTTATTCTTAGCTAAAACAATGCTTGTAATAGAAATTATGACATTTTCTTGATCTGCTTTCTAAAATATATAGCCAATATCTATGTATATTTGTGCACTTGTACATAGATGGTGTCAATGCTGGCTTTTTATATTCCTCATAAAAAACTAACTACAAGTGATTTTCACAAGGGGGAGCCTTTCTTCTTAAGGAAAAACATATTTTTATACTGATAAGCATTCTTCTCCTTGGTGAATTCGTCTGTAAAATCTCAGCAACTTGTCTGTCTTTTAAAAGTCTCATGTAATATTATATCTCTTTTTAGTGGCTAAAGGATATACTAATGTAAAAAGGTGAAACATTAATATGACAAGATGCATAAAATTGAGTCAGTATACCACTTTTGAATCTTCTTTAGCGGTTTAAAGTAGTATCTTATTAATAGTACTAGACAGCTTTTTTTCACACACAAAATTAATTCATGATTGCATCCTCCACTGACTGGATTGTGTTATTAACTCCTGAGCGGCAGTGCCATTGCATTGCTCAACTTCTGCGGAAAAGCCACTTTTTTGTGTCTACACTTAGGAACATGTTATATATACAGTATATACACACATATACACATATATACATCACCAAGCGCAATAATGGCAGGGGTCCAGCTGGAAGAAGGATGCAGCAGCACGCAGATCGATAGCAAGGAAAAAGTATATTTAGAAGTCCATACAGATAACCAATGTGTGAGTCTTCACAGAGACCTTCATCTGGGCCCGTGTTGGTTGTCTGTATGGACTTTTAAATACACTTTTTCCTTTCTATCGATCTGCATTATTTATCCAGCTTGATCCTGCGATGCAAGTCACGGTTATTGTGCTTGGTGATCTATATATGTATTAATTGGAGAGAATGAAAAATAAAAGCACACGGAACTCTCATGGTATAAGTATATTTGTAAAAAATAGCAATGGTAAGATACGCGGTGTCCAGTGGAACACAGAGACCCACTGGGCCGGGGTACAGACGGCTTTCGTGGAGGATTTATTCACCTGATAGCCCCCTAAATAGTCTAATGAGGATGGTCCTTGCATATCCTGCCTACTGTGATGTCCCTGATCGGATGGTGACGCGGCGACCCACAGCTTCCCAATGATTTACGGTTTATGGCCATGTGCTTTTAACCTATTTTTATTTTGTACGTGCATATCTTACCATTGTGTTCGTCCCACTATTTTTTTACAAATATACTATACCACGAGTGTTCCTTGCGCTTTTCTTTTTCATTCTGTCCAAATCTGATGCCCTGTCATCCTATTGAATTAGCAGCAGACTCTCATATTTCCCATTACCTGTTATACATTTTTTGATTGTAAGTCCCGTTCACAAGCTTCACTTGTTTTCTCCTTTCTAGCCCTTAGCCCACATCTATTATTCACTCTACATTTATGTCATAGCTCTGAATTGGTTATTTTGTGTTATCACCTTATATACCACTAGCATTTGCGTGTGTACACTTTTTGTGCTCTTCAGATTATTTTGTGTATATGTATTAATTATTTGCATGCTAGCACACAAGACAAAAAGACCCAGTGCTACATTGAACATGACATAGTACTGTATATAGTTAAATACTTATCTGTTTAGAAGCAAGGGTCATAATCCTGATCCCACTCTTTTTGACGCAATATATATGATGTGGTGGATTTGGGTTCTGAGCCAACAGGGGCTGTGTCCATTTATAAATTTCAGTTGGTAAAATAACATGGAAGTTAGTGACCCCCTGTTTTCAAGCTCACTCACTTCATCTTTTTAATTGCCGTTCTTGCTAAGCACCTGTAAATGACCAGTCTAAATGACCAGTCTATTACAAACAGCTCTCCCTCCATTAGGCTAAGTCCCCGCTGGCGACGGCAGCGTGCGCACTGCACACCAGACACTAACCTTAGTCAGGCCCCAGTGTGTTCTCGCGTGTTGGCTCACGCAGTGTGGTGGCGCATCTGCCAGCAGGGGAGACACCGTCACGTGGTGTGCTGGGAGCCAATAGCAGGGCAGATAGCATGGACCAATGGGAGCGCAGTGCTTTGACCTGCTGGGCTGTGCTGGGCTGACGTCATGCCCCCCCCCTCCCCCCCCTCCATTTTGGCCATGCTCTCCGTGTCTCCTGTCGCTCCCTACAGATTGCGGTTTTAAGCTGTGCACGTGCCTCCAGGATGCCAAGCGCGTGTGCAGCAGCCACCACCGGGACGTGGCCTTAGAGAGGTATGAGAGATTTTAGCAGCTGCAGCAGTGTTAGGACCTACAGATGGGCCATACCGTGACGTGGCTGCAGGCTTAAAATACTTTGGCCAAAGAATTGAACTAAATGACCCTTGCTTATAAACTGATGCGTATGTAACTATATTCCATGCCAAGTTAGATGTAGCACGGGGTCCTTTTGTCTTTTGTTCTATACATGAGCTCACAATCCTAGTAGCGCTCTTTTTATATATACTGTATGATGCGGTGGAAGTGGGTTCTGAGATTCCAGGGGCTGTGTGTGTATGCTAGCACACACCACTACATGCCAATTGTCTACATTACAAAGGTGTACCTAGTGTTTATATATATATATATATATATATATATATATATATATATATATAAAATCATCCTATATCACACATGGAAATAATACCCTCAGCATGTCAGAATAATCAGATATCCTCAGGATCCCTAAACCTTCTCTGTGATATAATCTGCAATTACACATATATAACAGGAAGTGGGAGACAGAATGGGACTTTTGGCCGCGCCCATGGACGATGTGTTATGTGTGCGGACTCAAAACTGTATGGCAGAACTCCAAAATTTTATTATATGTGAGGTTGATGCAAAATGGTTGATGCCAATTTTAAAATATTTTCTGTTTCTTTAAATGATAACCTCCTTACTTTTATTTCCTGGTATATTAACGCAGGCTTCACATACAGTATACCGTATGTATTCATGCTGTGCATGTTAATGGAACAGAAGGTGATAAAGTTATTGTGAAGAATGAGTAGCAGTGTACAAAGAATTTTCAGACACAAGTCCCTACCCCGTACAGTGCACAATCTCATCTTGGTGCATGAGATACAGGGAGATACACTGATTTGTCCAAGGTCACTTGTTGCTAGTAGAGCTACATCACCTACTTCAGAGACCGTAACATTAAACTAAACTAGCCCCTCATTTACCATGTATGCCATGAGTATATCATCCGGATCAGCAGGGTAAGTTTAGACAAAACCTACGCATGCATGATAACGTTACCATTTACGTTGCAGCAGGAGAAACGGTTTACAAGTGGACGATAAAGCGTGCCGTGAAGCCAACCCGTGTTGGATTGTTTGTTGTCTTGCGCCATTTAGAAATGTGCTGTTTAAAAGGCTTACTATAGTGTACTCTCAACAACCCAACTGGGTCTGTTTAATTGGCTTCTGTTATCAGAGAGCAAGAAATGGCCCAGTCTTGGCCAACGGGGATGTGTTATGACTTCCAGTTTGGACTAAATGTTTTTAAATGGATTTAATCATTCATTCCAATTTATACTATATGGTGACAGAGAAGGAGGAACATGTCCAGAGAGACATCCGCACCATCTAAACCAGGGGTGTGCAAACTGGGGGGGGGGCAGATTATTCTGGGGGGGGCACAGCAGTTGCAGAGCCCTGCGCTCTTCCCCAAGACATTTTAAATGCCGGGGATCACGTGAGGCCTCTAAAACTCCCAACTTGCCGTGATTCAGACAGCTGTGTGATGCGTCGCCGTGACAACGCGGCGTCAAATTACGGCGTGGGGTCATGTGACGTGACATCACACGCGTCTAATGACGCTACGGTCACGTGTTGTGACGTCACAACACATGAGTGTCGTTTGATGCAACTACAAGACAGAGGGGAGCGTGAGCACAGAGGCAGCCAAGATAATGGGGCGCAGCAGCAAAAGTTTGCGTTCCCCATATCTATATATATATATTGTGAAATAGTCCCAGAATATTAGGCAGCTGTCTGTCCAATTTAAGGCAGAAAGTGGAAAAAAGGGAAAAAATGATCCATTCCACAGTTTCACATTTGCTGAGACTGTGGGATGGAAACTCCAGGCCAGAGTTTACAGTGGTTCTGGTTTTCACTCACCTGCTCTCCTAATTGTGGAACAGGAATATATTGCAGTTAGGTTGGCTGCTTCACACTCTCTTAGAGCCTGGAGGCTGGGAGGACAGACGCTGCTCCCCAGGATCCAGTTCGGGGTAGGTGCCCCCCCTCCCCCATGTGATGCAGCATCTGAGGATCTATTGGGACGCTGTCCCCATCTGACAGTTAAGGACTCAATATTATATCTGTGTGTTATTTAAAGTTGGTAACTGGCTTACCCAGCGAACATTGCAGATAGGGATTTGCATGTGAGTTAGACTCCTGACAGGAGTAGATTTTTGTTTTTATGATTTCTTTTGTTTCTTAATGTGACAGTGTTTAAAATGTTTAGTATCAGTAATGGAAAAATAAACCACTGAAGGCTGAAGGCTGAGTGCCCCTTGTGTGTATACATGTGTTTGTCCCCCTTTTCTACAAATTAAACCCTAGAAGACTGTGTCGCGAAGAGCCTGGGCAAATTGCAGCGCAACATAAAGGGAGCTGTTTGCCACAATATGTATGTATGTATGTTTATATGTATGTAGATAGATAAATATATTTCCCAAAGCCTCTTGGATGCAAAACTGGTAACACAAGCATTGCAAATTGCTCAAGGTTTATACAATCTAGTATTTTTGTTAATGGATTCTAAACTACATATAGTCACAATACTCTTATGATGGAAAGATTGACCTTGAATGCAGATGAAAGGTTATTTAAGATACAATCAGGAACATTAAGTGAAATATCAAATCGTACTTGTTGTTACTGTAATCAAGGACTGTATGTAACTATGTATCAATCATGCCTGTGCAGTAATCTAGAGAGAATTCAACAAGTGTAATGGATGGAAACAAATTGCTAGATAATCCAGTTGTGTTGGGTTAATGTTAACTATGATAGTGTGTATACTGCCTTTCAATTTCACAGTGCTACACAATCATACTACATGGGGATTCGTGTATCCACTTTTAAGGTGGAATTCTAGCAACAGTTCAGCCTATGAGACACCTTTAAAAAAACTGAGCTATATACAATATTATTATTATTAGTGAGCAGGGGCTGGCAGATTTTTAACTGTGTATGTATCCTACCAGCTCACAAACCAGATGGCCATTGGCCACCATACATATCCACTGTATAACTGTAGAAATGGGAAGAGCACAAACAGACACCCCTCTATGGTGCAGATTATTTTATTTATCAATAAGAGAAACATAAAACTTGGGAATGATTCCCACGCACATTCTTGGGTTCTTCATTTAGCACTAGGACTCAGCGTTTGGTTAATTCTGGCATCAGTATTTTTTACGGTACTTCTCCTGGCAGCTCCTGTATATCTCCTCACTCCTTTGCTGCTGGTGCCCCCGGCGCGGGCACGTACACTCGCGCACGCGTCCTGGTACTTCCGGGTTACACCTCGGTTGTTCTCCAGTGCAGGGGCGGGGACTCCAGGGGATTTCAGGAGGCTCTAATAGTGTTTCCCAACTCCAGTCCACAGAGAACCGCAACAGGTCAGGTCTTAAGGATATCCCTGCTCCAGCTCAGGTGGGACAATCGGCGGCTTAGTCATTTTGACTGAGCAACCTGCGCTGGAGCAGGGATATCCTTAAGACCTGACCTGTTGGGGTTCCCTGAGGACTGGAGTTTGGAAACACTGCTCTAATAGACACCATACACAGCTCTGACCCTGTGCCTGCCCACAGATAGTCCTACGCGTTTTGAAAGGCCTCTCCTTTCTTCCTCAGGGGCATGGGTGCAGTTCCCTCATTAACTTAGAGGTATCCTTATATAGCAGTCCATGTTTGATTGCTCCACAAGAAAGTTCATATACATTGTTACCATAAGACATATGTCATATATCAGAAAAAGTATCAGAAAAAGTACAATACATATATCAGAAAAGTGCAAAACATATACCAGAAAGAACACATTAATCAATCCGGTTACCAGAAGAAATACATAATTCTTATTCCAGTATATATATATATATATATATATATATATATATATATATATATATATTGTGACAAACGGCTTACTCCGGGGCTCCGCCGTCTGTCCGGGACTGTTAGAACACGGTCTTTTAGGGTAGGTTAAATGATGAGACGTCACGTACTGTTCCTTTAAACAGGCTATGCCTGGTTTATTCAGTCCCAGGCACTGAGACTGCCACAGTTTAAACAGAAAACAAAGCCAAACAAAAAGCTGCTCGTCTGAGCGATAACTTAAACTTAGATGTCCCTGACTCAGAGTTGGAAGTGGCTTGTCCACTTCCACCAACAAAATAAGTACCTTTGCAGTCTTTAGACAAACTAACAGAATGAATGAAGCGATTTGGGAAAGAGGCTTTCTCACCCCTCTGCAGTTCAGCAGCCTTCCAGGCTCTTGGGCGGGGCTCAGAGGAAACAGGAAACAGGTCTTATATACCTGAACTCTAATCAGCATGACAGGTGACAGAAAACAGGCAGCAGACAAACTGTGGAATGGAGTGCCTGTACCACGAGGCTGCCCTGTTCAGCTTAGACAGGACAGAAACTGTTCAGTATCCTGGGAGCCCTGTATATGGAGTTTATTACCAACCCCTGGTTTCTGTCACATATCCTCCCCCCCAGCTCAGACCTCGAGGGGTGAGCGACCATGGATATTAGGGAGTGCATCCTTGACAACCCGTCGGCATTGCCATGTTTGTGCCCCGACCTGTGTTCCACAGAAAATTTAAAGGGCTGTAGGCTTAGGAACCACCTGGTCACCCTAGCGTTCTTCTCCCTATTTTGACACATCCAGGTAAGGGGTGCATGATCTGTGACCAATCGGAACTTTCTCCCCAACAGATAATACTTGAGTGTCTCTACAGCCCACTTTATTGCGAGACACTCTTTCTCGACTATGGAGTAATTTTTCTCCTGGGGATTTAGTTTCCTACTTAAATAAAGGATGGGGTGCTCCTCCCCTTGAGACTCCTGGGAGAGTACCGCCCCCAGCCCTACCTCAGATGCGTCGGTTTGGACTACGAACTCTTTGGAGAAGTCAGGTGTGACCAACACTGGTTGGGCACAGAGAGCTTCTTTCAGGCTTCTAAAGGCCTGTTCGGCTTCGGGCGACCACTTTACCATTAGCGGTCCTCTTGCTTTTGTGAGGTCGGTTAGTGGGGTTGCCTTAGTTGCAAAATTGGGAATAAACCTCCTATAGTAGCCAATTAACCCCAAAAAGGTCCTTACTTGTTTTTTTGTGACTGGCCTTGGCCAATTTTGTATCGCCTCTACTTTGAGTGTTTGTGGTTTGAGTAACCCTCTACCAATAGAATACCCCAGATACTTGGCCTCCTCCAGACCAATAGTGCATTTAGCGGGGTTAGCAGTTAGTCCAGCAGACCGAACTGCGTCGAGCACAGCTTGGACCTTTGGAAGGTGGGACTGCCAATCTTCACTATGGATTACCACATCATCCAGGTAGGCGGCAGCGTACCGAACATGTGGTTTTAAAATTTTATCCATCATTCTTTGGAATGTGGCGGGAGCTCCATGTAAGCCAAAAGGCAGCACCTTATATTGAAAGAGGCCGTCTGGGGTTGAGAAGGCTGTTTTTTCTTTTGCCCTTTCTGTGAGGGGAACCTGCCAGTACCCTTTTGTTAGGTCTAGGGTTGTGAGATATCGGGCTTTGCCCAGTCTCTCTACAAGTTCATCCACCCTGGGCATAGGATAAGTATCAAATTTTGACACCGCGTTTAGTTTCCGGTAGTCATTACAAAACCTTGTTGTACCGTCTGGCTTTGGGACTAAAACTATAGGGCTGTTCCACCCACTTTGGGATTCCTCAATTACGCCTAGTTTTAGCATTTTTTTAACCTCTAAACTTATAGCCTCTCTCTTGGCCTCTGGGATTCGGTACGGTTTAAGGTTAACTCGGACCCCCGGTTCAGAGACTATGTCATGTTTAATTACGTTAGTTTTACCTGGCTGTGTAGAGAAGATTTCTTTGTTCCTTCTCACTAAACTCTGGACCTCTCGTTTCTGATGCACGGACAGTGTTTCAGCTATGCTAACCTCTGGGTCAGTTTCTTGATTCTCTGACGGACCTGGGGGTACTAGGGTTAACAAGACCTCTCTATCTTTCCAGGGCTTGAGTAGGTTTATATGGTAAATTTGCTCAGGTTTCCTCCTACCTGGCTGCCTTACCCTATAATTTACTTCTCCCACTCTTTCCAAGACCTCATATGGCCCATGCCATTTAGCAAGGAATTTACTCTCCACGGTGGGAACCAGAACTAGTACCCTATCACCTGGAAAAAAAATTCTGACCCTAGCACCCTTATTATACGTATTCCTTTGTGCTTCTTGAGCTTTCTCCATGTGTTCCCTCACTATGGGTAGGACTGCAGCAATGCGGTCCTGCATTTGGGCAACATGCTCTATTACACTTCTGTAAGGGGTAACCTCGTGTTCCCAAGTTTCTTTGGCTATATCCAGTAAGCCCCTTGGGTGTCGGCCATACAATAGTTCAAACGGGGAGAAGCCTGTGGATGACTGGGGAACTTCCCTAATGGCAAATAACAGGTATGGTAACAAACAGTCCCAGTTTTTCCCATCCTTATCGACCGCCCGGCGTAACATGCTCTTTAAGGTTTTATTGAACCTTTCCACTAAACCATCTGTTTGTGGATGATAGACTGAGGTTCTGAGATGCTTGATTTTTAGGAGTTTACATAGCTCTTTTGTTACTTGGGACATAAATGGTGTTCCCTGGTCAGATAAGATCTCTTTAGGAATTCCGACCCGGGAAAACAGAAGTACTAACTCTTTTGCTATGTTTTTAGCAGAGGTGCTACGTAGGGGAACTGCCTCCGGATATCGGGTAGCATAATCTAATATTACCAATATATGCTGATGTCCCCTAGCAGACTTTATTAGGGGTCCTACTAGATCCATAGCAATCCGGTCAAATGGTACCTCTATTATGGGAAGGGGTACCAATGGGCTGCGGTATGCTTTGAACGGGGCGGTGATCTGACATTCTGGGCATGAGGAACAATAGTTTGTAATTTCTGCCAGAACCCCAGGCCAATAAAAGCTTCGGAGAACCTTTTCTTTTGTCTTTTCCACCCCTAGGTGTCCCCCCAATGGATGACTATGTGCGAGGTGTAATACTACGTTACGGAATGTCCGTGGTACCAACAATTGTTTAGTTGTAACTGATTTTCTTTTATCAACCCGATATACTAGGTCGTTCTCTACCTCGAAGTAGGGGTAAGCAAGTGACCTATCTGGTTGGCCATGAGTACTATTCTGGTCCCGTATATTTCCCCTTGCTACCGCTAATGTGGGGTCCTCCCACTGGGCCTTCTTAAAACTCCCAGGACTGACCTCTAGGTCAGCGAGGGTCTTATCCTGTACTGGGGTGGTAAGTGCCTGATCAACATCTTGATTTGGGGTATTCCCTACCAAAGTAGTGATGGGGAAGGGAATTTCACAGCACTCCTCCTTTTCCCCCTTCTTATTTGGGCCCTCGTCAACCTCCATTTCTGAAAAAGGGAAAGGATTTGTTTCTTCTAACACTTCGTTATGGTCTGCTATTGAACTCTGGGCGCTATTCTGAGCTGGGGACCACATTTTTAGAAAATGGGGAAAGTCGGTCCCTATTAACACATCATGTGCCAGTTTGGGTACAACACCCACCTTGAAATCTAAAGAACCAAATTCTGTTTCAAAAAAAACATCAACAGTGGAATATTCATGATTATCCCCATGTATACAACAAATTGCCACTCTTTGTGAACTGTTTACCTGTTTCTTCTTAATGGGCAGTAGGTATTCGGACACTAGTGTGACCATACTCCCAGAGTCAAGAAGTGCCCGAACCCTCTTACCATTAACCTTTACAAATGCCCACAGATGGTTATTCAAGGGGTCCTCTGGGCTAGGGCCCATACATTGGGACAACAGCGAATAAGGTTCCACGCTGTTGCATTGCATGGGCTCATCATTTAGTGGGCAGATTTTTGCTGTGTGGCCCCTTTCATGACAATTTACACATTTAGGTACATAGTCTGTGTCCCACTTAGAGCCTTTTCCCGGCTCCCCATGTTGGCTATTGCCCTTAGTGTGCGAACCACTGTTGCTGGAGCGGCGTGAAGGTGGTCGCCGCTCTTCAGCGCCCCTTAACACCGGTACCCTTTTACCGTCTCTGGAAGAGTCCTGGAACCTCGGATAGTGGGGTTGCTCCACGACTGTGGGTTGCGGGTGCTCTTCTGCTGCACTGTACCTTTCTACAAGGGCCACAAGCTCATCCGCATTGTGGGGGTCACTCCGACTGACCCAACGGCGTAAGGCAGAGGGAAGTTTCCTCAAGAACTGGTCCATGACCAACCGTTCCACGATGTGGCTTGCTGAGTTGATCTCGGGTTGTAGCCACTTCCGGGCGAGGTGGATGAGGTCATACATCTGGCTTCGGGTGGCTTTATCCATCGTGAAGGACCATGCGTGAAACCTTTGGGCACGAACAGCCGTGGTTACGCCGAGGCGGGCGAGGATCTCGAACTTCAATTTTGCATAGACGTTAGCTTCGGCTGGCTCTAGATCAAAGTAAGCCTTCTGGGGTTCGCCGCTTAGGAAGGGTGCGATTAGACCAGCCCACTCAGCTTCTGGCCATCCCTCTCTCTGTGCCGTGCGTTCAAACGTGAGAAGATAGGCTTCCACATCATCCGAGGGTCCCATCTTCTGAAGGTAGTGGCTTGCCCTGGTCATTTTCGGAACTGGGGCTGCCTCTGCCAGTGGAAGGTTACTGATAGTCCCCCTCAGGATCTCGAGTTCCTGCTGTAAGCTCTGAGCGAACCGCTTTTGCTCCTCTCTCAGCAGGCGGTTTGTCTCTTGCTGGTTTGCATTAGTCTCTTGCTGGGCTATTAACAGCTGTCGCTGGGTTTCACTCGCCTGTTGCTGGGCTTCATTCGCGTCTTTCTGGACAGCGACATTGCGTACCAGCGCACTCACCACGTCTTCCATCTTGTTTGGAGAGAGAGAAAAAAAACCTTCTTTTTTTTTTTTTTTTTTTTTTTTTTTTTAAAGTTCTTTAACCCCCAGACCTTTCAGTGTTCTGCCCGCATTCTCCACCATATGTGACAAACGGCTTACTCCGGGGCTCCGCCGTCTGTCCGGGACTGTTAGAACACGGTCTTTTAGGGTAGGTTAAATGATGAGACGTCACGTACTGTTCCTTTAAACAGGCTATGCCTGGTTTATTCAGTCCCAGGCACTGAGACTGCCACAGTTTAAACAGAAAACAAAGCCAAACAAAAAGCTGCTCGTCTGAGCGATAACTTAAACTTAGATGTCCCTGACTCAGAGTTGGAAGTGGCTTGTCCACTTCCACCAACAAAATAAGTACCTTTGCAGTCTTTAGACAAACTAACAGAATGAATGAAGCGATTTGGGAAAGAGGCTTTCTCACCCCTCTGCAGTTCAGCAGCCTTCCAGGCTCTTGGGCGGGGCTCAGAGGAAACAGGAAACAGGTCTTATATACCTGAACTCTAATCAGCATGACAGGTGACAGAAAACAGGCAGCAGACAAACTGTGGAATGGAGTGCCTGTACCACGAGGCTGCCCTGTTCAGCTTAGACAGGACAGAAACTGTTCAGTATCCTGGGAGCCCTGTATATGGAGTTTATTACCAACCCCTGGTTTCTGTCACAATATATATATATATATATATATATATATATATATATATATATATATATATATATATATATATATATATATATATAGTGGGGGCTCAGGGGTTTCAAAAAAGAGCTTGCTGGGGTTTTGTGTGTTTTGTTAATTCTTATTCCATATTAATTTACCAGAAAAGAAGTACACATACACACATTGCCAGCACAGATTCACATACACACACACACACACACACACACACACACACACACACACACACACACACACACACACACACTGCCAGCACAGATTCACAGCCTCTATCGAATACACACTGACAAGCAAACTCTCCCACACACACCCACACACACCCACACACACACACACACACACTACCAGTACAGACACGCTGACCTGCAGACTCCCACTAACTTACATATACACACAGACACACTTATCAGCACAGATCATACAGCTATTATCCTTGCACACACACACACACACTGACCAGAATGTACTCAGAAAATGTCCATTACCGCACTTCACACATATACTGACCATCACAGACAAAGACATACATAAACAAATACTAACACCACAGACTGACCAACACGCATACACTGACCAACACATTGATCTACAGGGACCCACTCCAACAGGAGGGACTACAGAGCCCAAAACAGAGGAGCAGAGAGGCTACAGACAAGAGGAACAACAACAACATGAGATTTGGTTGCTCACAGGCGCCCTTTATGGCCAGATCTGCAAATACAGGTTCCTCTCAGCCCAAATGTTCAAAATGAGAGTGAACCAGGCACCATTAGCCTCCTGCCCCCCAAGTTAGCCAGCCTCTGATTAATGGGGAGACCCCCACACAACTACAGGTGCTAACTCTATATTGGGTTATTTGAGTTTTCCATAAAAGGCTGCACCTGCATAACATACTTAAATAGCTGAATTAACCCAGGACAAACCTGAAAAGTATAGATATGCCTCAAATGCATCTTTTGTTATGAAATATATTCTTTTAATAAATCAGTAAAAATAAATCAATATTCCTCATTGACCAGCATGGCAAGAACAGTGTACAGTATAATAATTGTTAACTAAACTGAGCAAATAAAAAAGTCAAGATAGTTAACTACAGTACACAACTTATATAATAGCATTCCAACGCACACAGAACCCATTGCCTCTGACTTGGAGGCCCGGTCCTCAGAACTCCGTTAGTGAATTAGTGATGTGGTAACTTCAGTTAACGCATCATTACGTGCTAATGGGAATCTTCAAAACTCACAGAGTTACGTGCTGTATTTCTTAAGAGAGCGTTACCTTTAATGGACGTTAGTGATAATGTTATGCAAAAGAGGCGTTCCCACTAATAATGGATATCCACAAAGCTCTGTTATAGTTACCGCAGGGTGTTAACGAGACGCTAGTTAGGTCAGAGCTAAACTTGGTGTTACTCCCATCCAGACTCATAAATAGGACTTTTACAGGGTCTGGATGAGTGGGAAACAACAACCAGGTAGGATTTAACTAACATATTGTAATTTTCAGGGCTCGGGCCCTCTCTCCTGTCTTCTCTGTTTCAACCTTTATTAAACAATTATTCAGGGTCTGGAAAGGAGTAACACAAACCAGGCTTAAATTCATGTTCTTTCAAGCTGACGCAAGGCTGCGCTAATGTCTCATGGCGTTACGCCTATCTGACTGAGACGACTAATATATTTGTTTGTTTTGTATATATTTAGCTTTGTGGAGTTGTGTTAAACTCTGGGAACATAACGTTTGTTATGGATTTTGATAACTACATTACGAGCCCTGAGTTAATGGATCTCCGTGGATCGGCCCTTAGTGGGTTAAGGTAATGTACATGTATACAGTATGTAGCCCCTCTTCTTCCATAGTCTACATGTGCAATGGCGGGGGCCTGAGTACACCGGTTTCCCTTAGTACACCATAATAGGACCCCTTACATAAAACCAGATGAGACTTGTGTATATATTAACTGATGCTTTATGATCCCAGGGCTACCTTAACCTGGTGGCCTTTACTCTTAAAGAAAACACTATATATAGTGTGTGTGTGTGTGTGTGTGTGTGTGTGTGTGTGTATATAGATATATATGCTGCACTATTGTCCCAGTGACTAATATGGAAACTACTTAGGCCAATATTATTGCCAACACTTTCAGTCTTACTTGAACAGTCCTTTCAAACTGTACATACTGTAATGTGAAATGCGTCAACACGTTTGTTCAACTGACAAATTACTTCTGTAAATAAATCTTAATTTAGTTCACAAATTACTTCTGTAAATAAATCTTAATTTAGTTCACTGGGTTTCAAACTGGGTTTAGTCGTATTGCAGGCCTGTTAAGGATGAAATATTTGTGAGGTGTGCGTAATGCACAAAGGATACTCAAAAATGATGGGAAAGGAACTCCTGGCTGTCTGTTATCCAGTTGCACTTTAACAGCCCAACAAGTATCTGGATCTCTCTTGCGGTGGACTCTTCTCTATCTCTATCTCTGTGTGTAGGGGATGTGTTTCTGCTGCTGTCTCTCAGGTTCGTTCTCCTTGGCTAGAAATTTCCTATAAGCCTTCTCTTTCACCTCTGTGAGTGTCAGGATGTCTCTCACTGTCACCTGGGCTGTCTCTCTGTGTGCCTCTCAGACTTTCACTCCCAATCTCTCTCTTTCTCAGACTGACAGTTGGTCTCCAGATTACATCCATTTTTCTTCTTATCCAATCCCATACATCCTGCCATGTTTTGCCAGGCAGCAGATCAGGGATAGTGTCTTGTATTCCGTATGGCACCATGTGAGAGGTGGATCAGATTAATTCTGTACTGTCCACAGTATATAGACTGTTTATTTAAATGCCGGTTTTTAAAAACACTATGTAGAGCTGTATCCTTAATGCCCGTTAAACAATGTAGCTGGACTTTGTATAACTCTGTCCACTCCTGATCATCTCGTCATAAATATGATACAGCAACAACCTTATTGGCATTTAATATTAATATATTTGTGTGGGTTTCTTAGTTTTTTTTTAATCTATCCTACAATGCGCTCCATTCTTCTGAACCCATGCATATTAAAAATTAAATGTGTGGTGTTGCACTAATATAAAATGAAAAATGGTTCATTATCAAGCTGATTACAAACTGAAGAAGATTAATCTCATCTCCCTTTTCATCCCACATTACCTCTCGTGGTCAAAACCAAAAAGCCTGCTGTGTAAGACTGTTGTAAACTTAATTAAATAGTAATTTGTGTGTATATTGGTAGAACTATGCAGATAAATGTAGTGAAGCAAGATAAATAAGTCTGGTAAATTGAATTACTTTAGCAGTTGTTTGCTAATTAGTTAAGACAAAGGGAGCAATCAAACAGACAAATTGATAAAAAAAGAATGCAAGTTACAAAAAGTTATTTCCATTATTTTTGCATTTAATGTTTCACATGCTGTGTTTAATGTTCTCAATTCTGGTATAGAATCATTTTTATGGGATAGCTAAAGAACAGGGTGGATAATATCCTGCTAACTTTATGTCCAGATGCGTTTACTTTTATATATAGATTATGAAAGGCCTTAAAGGACCAATGAAATAGAAGTTCAATACATCTAAGTGCTTGGCTGTATTAACTGTATATAGCACTGACTAGGATATTCAATGGAATGATCTTCTATGTCTGTCTATACAGCAGTACAGGCATACCCCACATTAACGTACGCAATGGGAACGGAGCATGTATGTAAAGCAAAAATGTACTTAAAGTGAAGCACTACCTTTTCCCCACTTATCGATGCATGTACTGTACTGCAATCGTCATATACGTGCAAATCTGATGCAAATTACACATTTGTAACAGGCTCTATAGTCTCCCTGCTTGCTCACAGCTTTGGTACAGGTAGGGAGCCGGTATTGCTGTTCAGGATGTGCTGACAGGCGCATGCGTGAGCTGCCGTTTGAATATTGGGCGATATGTCCTTACTCGCGAGTGTACTTAAAGTGAGTGTCCTTAAACCGGGGTATGCCTGTAGTTCTATTCAATGGACATTACTGGAGGACCAATTATTTCCTGCACTGTATTCTTTGTGCAGGTGCTTGCAAATACAGGGGCTTTTGTTTCAGTAAATATTTAACTCTCTAAACATAGGTAGCATGTTACATTCGAGTGCAGGTATTCAACTTTTGACTAATTTTCTGGGAGTAGTGGATCTAAGCAAAAATGTGAAGCTCCAGCTTGGTTGATCTGTTGAACTCATATCAATATTACCATGAAAAAAGGAGTGTAATACAGACAAAAAGCAAACAGTGTGACAATCGCATACTGTACAGTGCAAGCCCTAATAACACAACATAAACAACAAGAATACAATGTCACTAACAAGTCACGAGGCAAAATATGATAGTTACATGACACCAAAAGGGAATACATAATTTAGCTGCAAAAACCTCATTGGGTTGCAGTTCAGTAAAAATGTGGCATCTTACCAAAAAGAGCAGAACGAGTATCAATAGATACTAATATATATATATCAGAACACAAGACACTAAAAAAAGAAACACAGCATAAAAGAAAGCATTGTCTATGGGGGCAAGTATCAGTCTCATTAAAAGTGTGTCTAGGAGTAGACGTAGATCATTAATCAGGAATATATAGAAAGTCAGACGTAGAGATTTATGGTGCTATGGAAACACACAAAGGTAATGAAGAGATGCAGATATCGTGACATTCTATTATCATTATATGTGGGCCTGGTAATGCTCACTTACTCCTATAAATTCCTATTCCACAGTTTATGACCGGAAGAACACAGAGTAAGAAAAGGGATTAAAAAAAATACCTCGATACTTATAAAAATGCTTTAGTTTTATGTCAAAAAGGGCCTTTGTGTCCCTTGAAACATAACCTCCTGGCACCTGCTGTACTAGGCTAGGGAACAAAGTAACTCTTAGTCATGTACCCACATATTGGCATAGCTCAAACGCAGCCACAGATACAGCCCAGAGATGAGAATTACTACAACATGGTAGCAGATTAGCAGAAATTCATCGTTTTTCATTTAGGATACATTAAATCTCTTCATTTATTCAGAGAGCCATATCGACAGGGGAATGGAAAACTGATTAAATTATGATTGCAAATACATGATGAGTTAAATTAACAAGAAACGCTACCATATGTTATGCAACTACCAGAAATATTCAAAGATACAAATTATGCACTTAACCCTGGCCCGATAACATTTCAGAAATGATCTTAATTCCTTCTACCTCAATAAAACGGTTTCGCAGCAATCTGTGTCGCTCTACCTACTAATAAAGATGTGCAAATCTTTTTTGCCGGGGTTTAATCCGATGTAGATTGTCCAGTTCCTTTTGAGACGTGGATTTCTGCGGGTCAGCCTCAAAAGTGAAATCATTGACAATCCACGTGGTGGATTAATAATCCGCTGACAGGTTGTTAAAATCCATCATGCGGATTTCAGATTCAATATGAAACCTGAATACCGATTCTTACAAATCTGCTCACATTGTATCCAATGGCGATTGGGATGAGTCTGCTTGGATTTTTTCGTTCTCCATCGGCAGGCGGGTTTCGGTGAGGGGATCGGATTTGGTCTAAAAATTCTGGAAAAATCTGGGAAAGCGATTTGCACCATTTCGCCACACCTCTCTACCTACTAATCCCAAGGAAGTGTCAGTTTCCTGTTTGACTCATGATAGTCATGTTTCACAAACTCAAAGAAGCGTACTTTATTTATGATAAATGATGTTCTACACACACCATATATATGATAATCCTGCACACTCAACAAGGATCAGTGGTTTCAAAAAGAAAAGTGTATTTATTTATTGCTGTGGTAGTTATAAAGGGCTATCTATCAAGAACCAAACTTCATAGGGCTCCTAAAGACAGAAAACGCCAGAATACCCCACAAAATCAGCACTCCTGATCCAACGTAAGCAGAATCTAAAGTAATAATCACACCGCATATCTATCATAAAAATCAAATCAGGTGAAAACAATGCAATGAAGTATGTATATAAGATTCATATAATACAGCACTTGCGTAGAAATCACAGAAAATATAAACCGCCAGTGCTGATGTTTTGAGTGCATGCTGATTTTCCTGTCTTTAGGAAGCCTATGAAGTTTTTTTTTTTCCTGTGGTAACATTGTGAAGCACACACACGACTAGAACGATCAGCTAAAACCCTTTGCATGTAAATATGTATAACTATACTAATATCTACTATATGCACACATTCAATAAGCCATGCTTCAGGCCCGGAAGACTCCTTGGGGAGGATTTGGAGTTGGCTAATGACAATGGGAAATACCCCTTTGGATTCCCCTTTCTCTTACACTCCCCTGTTCTCTCTCCCCATCTCTTTCCCCTCCCTCACTTCCCTCTTTCACTCACTCTGCCCCTCTCACCTTGATCATTTCCCCCTCTTCACGCCTCAGTCCCTCCTCTTTCTCACTCTCCTCCTCTCACTTTTTCACTCCCTCCTCTCTCACCCCCTCTCTTATCCCTCCCTTCCTCTCTTTTTCTCCCCTTTCTCATACTCCTCAACCAACTGTCTCCTCCTCTCTCTCCCCCTCCTCTCCCTCTCCCTCCCCCTCTACCTCGCAAGTTGAATGTAGATAGATTTTTGGGGTTCAAAGGTCAGCGTCACTGAAGAAGCCATTTAAAGGGTTAATTTTGCATGCTCTGAAAATACAGAGAAAGAGGATTCACACAGTGCAAAATGAAACATCTTTGCTTGGTGCTTGTGGGAGTACACCAGAGTGGAACACAGACAGCAGATATACGACTTCAATAATGAATAAATGCGTTGTGCTTTATCTCTTCTTACTAACAAGCCTAAAAAAATCAGAGCAGAAAGAAACAGCTAACCAGAAACACTGCTCTCCGCCTGTAACCTGTAACATCTTATTCCTCTACTAACTGAAGTTTGAGATTGAAAAGGATGTCTCAAGAATAAATATATTGGAACTGCAAGAAACCTGTATCGGAATCTGTATTTTCACACAACAAGGTTCTTATCAAGAATCTTATCAAAGAAGAACAAATATTTTCACCGAACGTCCAGCATCGGCCAGTGAGTCGGGTCCCCCCGTAGCCGCAGTGCCCGGTACTCTTGTTCCAGCTCTTCCGGAAGAGATGTTAATCACAACCCCAGCCACTGAGGAAAACGTGTAGGGCGATCTCCTGCTGCAGATCAGTGCACCCAAGGGATTCTGGCGATCTGCTGAAGTCTAATGCACCTACTGTACAACATCGGAGGGTCATCACGGCGAACCTTGAAGTGAAGAGGCAGTTTCACTCCAGTGCGAGGGGATTCTACATAGGGGAACAGAGGCAGCAGAGAAAGCAGAGAAGGAGACATCCACCGGTGGTGTGACACGCAGTGTCTGTCGTGGGTGACAGTGCTTAAACATGTGAGTGGGATTTTTTCCCGTTTGATTTTTGTAACTGTTTAAATAAAATGATCTGCACCATTGTAGTGGTGTGTGTGTGTGTGATCTTCTAGTCCACTACAGTACCCTATCTCAGGAACCAGGGGGTTCCTGGTACGGAAATTAATAGACTTCAACTTTCCCCCTGCTCCCTACCCAAGGGGGAAAATAAACCTAGGCAGAACCCCATCTTTAAGTCTGTAAATGGTTCAACGAAAATAAAGTGGTCTTTGAGCTAGCTCAGGAGCAGCCAACTCCAGTCCTCAAAGGCCACCAAGAGGTCAGGTTTTCAGGATAGTTTTAGCATAGTGGCTTAGTTGACTGAAGCAGGGATATGATGAAAACCTGACTTGTTGGTGGCCCTTGAGGACTGGAGTTGGCCGCACCTGAGCTAGAGCATCACATTGTCAACTGGTGTATCAAGTAAAATAGACCTAACAATTAGGAAATATTGGACAGACCTTCAAATAGATGTATCTAATTATAAAATGTACATCCCATAATATCTTTAGGCTGGAATTAAAGTTAGCGCTTGCGTGCTGCTCGTGCACGTGCGCAAGCGTTTTGTATATAGGCCAAACGATGACGCGCGTGACTAGGAGGCGTGGCCATGATGTCACTAGGGTAGGTTTTTTTCCCTGTCTCACTGTGATTGGCTCACAGTGTCACGTGGCATGGCAGCCACTTGAAAAGACACATTTCTTTGTCTTTCCACACAGCTGCTGCGCCAACGCTCTCTGCCGTGTGCGCGCAAGAGACCCCGCCTTGACAAACAGTTTCTTTTGGCACAATACATTTTTTTTGATCTGCAAGTCCGTATCCCTGTTTCTCTCCCAATCTCCACTATGTCATGTATTGCCACTTTGTTAACATTTGGAGCAGGCGCATAAAACAACATTTGTTTTTGTTTGTTGCATTGAGTTGCATCTGTACCTGTATACACAATTCCCCACATCTTTAAAATGTATAAAACTAATATCAAGCTCAGCAATTGAACACGAACCCTTATTTGTGGAGCACAGATCTATTCTCATGGACTTTGGTTACGAGAGCGTTTCTCTTGCAGGTTATCTTGCTAGTACTGTGCGCTTGGAAGAAATGAACTAAATTGTAAAACGTATTACCTAAGTGAAGAAGCAAACTATGGACTGTGCTATCAATTGATGTATTTGATCTCTCATGTGTTGCAGATGGCAGAGTGAAAATCGCTGTGCAATAGAAGGCCAGGAGATTTAACAGTGATTAAGAGTACAGATGGACTATATGGTTTCCATAGAGACCTTAAACAGCATGGCACTTCTTGAAGTGATCTTTCACCGAAGCAGACACTTAACCCTTGAAATGGTGACATGCATACAGTAGTCGGGTAAACTTAAGCTAACTTCCAAGCTGATCCTGGACCTAAATTAACAATGACCAAATGCATACCGACTAACAGAATGCACTAGTTTGTGAAAAGATCCCTTCTGAGATAAAATATTTGTTTAATCACTTTGATTTTTGAATTATGAGTTTATCCATACGGCACATGTTCCCAGGTTATTATTGACTCTTCTTGTTACTTGAGCAAAAAAATACTTCTCTTTTAAAAACTGTCATATGTGTTGCTACCTTGGACCACATTTTTAACTAGGCAAAGAGGAAGAAATTCAAATCAGTAAAAACAACAACCTCTATTTTGATGTTTCTTGTAAATTGTTTCAAATATGTACCCTGCAATGCCTATTCAAAGCTGTACATTTTTAAATCTCCCAGTCAACCGTTCGAACTACAGTCTCTCATTTAGTCAGTAACAGAGAATATGATTTCTAAGCATGGTTCAAACCCCTTCAACAAATTTGCAATCAATACTATCACTAAGCACTGATGAGAGAGAGCTCACCACAATTCTGCAATAACTGCCACTGACTTGAATGGCATTCAGTTTAATTATATATATTTGATCACATTCATAAACATTGAACAATCAAAATATTATATGAATTCAGCAATGATAATGTAGGGCACTATAGCCCTATCTTTGTCACTGCTTTATTCAACAACAAAAAATATCTTGATTTTTTTTTTAATGCCCTTATCAAGCAACAAGGTCATAATGGAAGCAGTAAATTCACAATATGCTACCCAACAGTTAATGCAGCCTTGGGGGAATTGTCTATTGGAATAGGGATTAAGGGGGTGGACATTGGGATCAGAAACTGGACCTGAGTGATTTTATATTGATTGGGTGAGTCTTGTATGGGCAAAGATCACAAATGAATGACCTGATTACTTCCAATGCTTGAACAGATGATCAATGACATGATATTTCTCAAGGTCACTTAACAATATCAACCGTTATAGGTTAAGGCATTTCTCAATGAAACCAATATAGTTTAATAATTTATCACATGAAAAAATAATGTTTGACCATGATAGACATGAAGTTGAATAGTTACTTGGCATTAGTACAGATGTTCAGGTTCATTGACAAAGTATACTTTACCAAAACATGCTCATATGAATGTCAAGTACAATAGAGTCCAAGTCAATCAAATAATGTATACATGAAAATGTAATTTGATCCATTTTAAAAGTAGAGACATCCAATGAGGTCAGTATTGGTTCTCTCCCAGGAAATACAAAAGCTATGGTGTGACATTCAAGCATAGTGAGTACCAATGCTAAATTATAAAAAAGACATTATTAAAATAAACAGGTGGAGGATTTCATTGAAAAAATGAAATACAGCAGTGCATTTGTTTAAAACACATACAGTATATGAAAAATATGAATATTGTTAAAGTGTAGATGGAGTCTATTCACAGTTTTATAATACTCCTTTTGTTTTTAAAAAAGATTTTATTCTTTCATTGTTATGCTGGTATGCTGGACATACAGTATCTGCCTATAGAGCGAGGTGATATCTACCTTAGAATGTCACTACTATTCAGTGAAATAATAGGAAGATTATTTGGAAAGGTGTGTAGCATACATATATCCCCATACTTACTATGCAAATAACAATGTATTAACAAACACTAAGGGCCCTATGCAGAGAGCAGCGCTATAGCAAATATCGCCATTTTTTGGTGAAATTTGCGCAGAAAACAGCAGAAAATGGCGAGGTAGGAAAAATGCGCCATTTTGTTTTCCTATTTATAAATCTCGCCGCGCGGCTGGCGAGAACCTACATCTCGCCAGTGTTAAAAATATCCAAATTCAGAAAGGCGCGATCGCCATCTAGCGGCTGTTATTGGCGCGATTTTCTACAATTTCCTCCGCCAACAAAAGTTGGCAAGAAGCAGGAGCTCGCCGGCCATAGAAAAAATAAAAAAAAAAGCGCGATTTTTTTCAAACACTTTTCTGCAGCGCGCATCTCTCCATTTTAAACTCAACACACGCATTCATGCTTTCAATTGCAGATTTCGCAACTTTCTGCATATGGAGAATAAAACTCTCCATTAAACCTACTTTTTCTTAAACTCTCCAATTATTTCTAACGCTGCTCTACAATTATTTCTAACGCTGCTCTCTGCATAGGCCCCTAAATGGTAGTTACACCATGTTAGAAACACATTTAACCAGACTGTAGTAAAGACAATGAAGTGGACAAATGGTTACATCCTTACCAACAGGCTTTCATAGATGCACTACATGTAAAGCCTGTAAGAATGGTCACATCAAAACTGACACTTTTAGTTCTAATAACACAGGAAAATCTTTTAAAATTAAATCATTTATAAATTGGAGAAGTACACATGTAATATACATGTTAACATGTCCATGTGGATTACAATGTATAGGGAGAACTACAAGCCCCCTCCGGACAAGGATTCTTGAACACTTAAGAAGTGTACATCTAGGGATAGAAAATCACAGTGTTCCCCTACATTTAAAAAAATGCCACAACTCCAACTCTGAGGGCTTAAAATATATTGGGATAGAACAAGTACCAACACATTGGAGAGGTGGGAATAAGACACAACAGCTATCGCAACGAGAATCATTTTGGATTTTTGAACTAAAAACTTTGCAACCAAAGGGATTGAATGCTGATTTTGACTTTAATGCTTTTTTAATATAGATTAGGTTATTTATATGCATATGTATCTTTACTATATATTTATAATTTAATGCATTTGAATATCATATTTTATACTATTTATCTTGTGTTTTTTACAGTTGTTTAATTGTCTATTTCTAGAAAGTTTTCAGTGTACTATATTATATCCTTGGGGCTATTTATATTCTAGATTAATTATAGCATCCCTTAGATGATTATAGCACATTATTCTATGTTTATTGCATATATATGTATATATGTATGTATGTATATTTTTTCTAGCTATTATATCCCTAAGGATAATTATATATAATTAATTACAGTATTTCATAGATAGTGACTATATGCCTATTTATTGTATGTACACAAATGGAGAGTGCTGCCCCTATGCACTGTCTCTATGTATTTAATCATTATTATTACCCATTAATCTATGTTTTTTCTTTCACATCACATATGAGTGGGTTATGTACATTTGTATCTTAGTATTATACCCCCAATATGGTTGTTATTGTGGCTCAGCACAACAGTATACTGGCAGTGTGGCTGTCATTGCAGCCCAGCATGTCAGTGTACTAGCCTGCACACATGGGGGGTTGCATTGCCCCTGTGTTATAATCTATGTTCAGATGCTCATTGTGAGTCATTGGTTATATTTCTGTTTATGCCATTGCACACTTGGGGTAGCGCTGCCCCAGTGTGTTTACTTACCTTTCTGCTTTCCTATGTGTGGAACGCAGCACCAGCACTGACACGCAGTGCTCGGTGTCTATAGTGTGATGATGTCATCACTCCCGATGGAGACCAATAGGAATAGAGGGGGGGAAAAAACATGAAAAACTCGCGAATTTTGAATGTGTAAAGCAGGAAAAGGACAGCAGGACCCCACAAAGACCCCTGAAGAAGTCCTTTCGGACGAAACGCGTTGAGGCAACCTTTTAGAGCTAGCTGCTGACAATCTATAGACTTTGAGGAGTTGTCTGAAGCTCTGTACCCCCTCAGTGTGGTATTCCCGGGTGCATGGCCAGCACTAGGTTTTACTGAGAGTGGGGTTACATGTTTTGGACTACCTTGGGTTCTTTTTTTGTATTCAGCTCTGTAAGTGCTTTTTTATTTATATAAAGTTTGTTCTACCTTTTCCTGCATCCTTTTCTTATTTTTTGCTTGGGATTTACCCTGTGATTCCAGACGACATCTAAAGTTGGTTACTTTAACAACCTAAAGGCGTATTACCTATACACACTGTGAGTTGATACACTATATGGTTATATAATTTATATCTATATATACAGTATCACATTGTGTGTGTTTATTTCTCTATATCTGCATAATATCCTGCTGCCTGTGAGCCTGGGAGAAATTGGGAATATCCTGCCGTCAGAGACCATATAAGAAGTACCCTGACTCCTGACGTTTCTCTACTACAGTCTGGTTAAACTGATTAACCGAGATGCCTGCTTTATCTTACTAAATGTGAGTGCATTACCATCTTTATCTATACCGAATATATACAGAATTACACTATTGTGTTTTCTCTTTTATTTTTATATCATCTGGATGTGAGTGCGCATTGGATCCTCCTACTCTACGCCATCCCTGCTCGCGGACGAAACGCGCCAGAGTTTCCATGTAGCAGTGTATTTTTATGTGCCAATGCACTCAATAAACAACCTTTTAGTCTTTGCGTGAGGATTTCTTATTTTTGTGCCCCCGCGGTTTGCAGTGAACCGCCTGAAAAACTTTTCTTCTGTTGCATTTACCTCGGCTGGAGCACGCTTCAGAGCACTTCCGGATCAGTGGAGCCTGACGTCAGCTGGTGGATCAGCTGTGGAGCTCCGTAGCTGAGACGCGGCGTGTTAAGATTGTGAGTACTCCCTCTACCCCCGCTGTGGGGTTTATTGCTGTGTGTGACGCCGGTTTTGTGAGGGCAGTGGCAGAGGAGCAGGGAATCTTAAGAGCATATTTGGTTCCCTGGCTGGGGACACGGCTGCACCGAGTTCATTCTTCCCCCTTACCACACTCTAGCCCCGTGCCGGAGGGGAGTCACAGGTACACAGTATCACTACTTTCATTTATTATATATACCACTCATTGGGAGCCTGAACGGGAGTGCATTCATTGTATCATTTTCATGGACATATGGTAGAATTTTATAGGTGCACAATTCTGGTAGCATCAGTTTTATGTTGGAGCTTCTCTGGGACATTTCTATTGGTTGAAGAACCCACTTATCACCCTCTGGTGCACCCACCAGTTTCTGCCTACATCTTTAAATTGGGACTATAAGTATCCTATTTATATTCACAATATTTTTTTGCGCTCGTTTTCTTGTTTATAAACACATTTAGCAGTTACATTGCAGTTAGGAATCCATGCTAAAAATTGACTTCACACACTTAATTTCTCACATTATAATTCCCATTGAGAATTTGGTATGAGTCCAGCTAAACACCTATTTCAGGGTCAAGTTTGGAGTAATACTAAGCAGGGCCGTCTTAACAGCATTATAGGCCCCCGGGCAAAGCAGTGCACTGGGCCCCGCCAACTCTCAGCGGCAAGTCGTAATTTTTCTCCTTCTACCGAGTTAGCGGGAGATTTGAATGTTGAGGCGGGTGATCGGAAAATTAGTGTTAAATTCTGGTCTGTGCATAGATTAGCGCGGGGCCCCTATGCTCGTGGGGCCCCCGGGCAGCTGCCCAGCGTGCCCATGCGTTAAGACGGCGCTGATACTAAGAAGTACTTAACATCCCGTTATGCTACCTCAACGTGACGTTAAGGATATTCCAATGAGATGTAGAACGGTCGTTATTTTTGCATATAATTCGCTTTGAGCATATACACTATCCCGTCCATTTTTGTTTCTGTTAAGGTCATGTTATGATGAGCCTGATTTAACTGAGCTTTGTGGATCTAGCACAAGGGAGCACAACTCAAGTCCCCCCACCCAGCCAACAGGTCAGGATTTCAGGATATCCCTGCTTCAGCACAGGTGGCTCAATCAGAAGCTCCATCTTTGACTGAGCCTCTGATTGAGCCACCTGTGCTGAAGCTGGAATATTCTGAAAACCTGACCTGTTGGGAGGAGGGGGGGGGGGGGGCTGAGGACTGGAGTTGAGCACCTCTGATCTAGCCCACAGAGATGTTTTGCAATGTCACGCTACTGTATGTGAACCTAGAACATTCTCCCTGCCATAATATGAATTTCAACATAAATGATCTCCTATATACATCATATACACATTGGCAGTAACTTTTCAAATTCTCTGGGTGCAAAGGTAAGCTGGAAAGTACTGTACTAGATTTAGCAAAGAACATAGGTTTCGATAAGGAGACTTGGATGAATAGCACATGGTGATTGCCAGCTGCTTGCACATTTAAAGTTGTGTTAATGTCCGGCAGTAGTTATGTGGGTCAGCTTAAATCCATTAACGGGCTCACCTGACAATCTCATTCGAAAAGCTTCACTAAAAGTTGATGACGGATACTGAAATAGAAATTCATTTCTACCACTAGTAAACAGGGACCCATTAGGGCAAAAATATTTAATCACACGTATGTTAATATGAAGGGTATTCTCCTGCGATGATGAAGCCTTAATTGGAAATAAATTGAACCATGTCAAACCGGTATTATTAAACCATCACATTCGAGCACAGGGCTCAGAAGAGGTATTGCTAATTAGCCACGTTGAAGACTTTTTTTAGTCTCTAGCGACACAAAGGAGAAGACAGCTTAGTCCTATTGACTTCTGAGATAACACTTAACTGTTGTTTAACATTAAATATGGATTTTCTAATACGGACAAAGCTAGGCTGGTGAGAGTAAATGAACCCAAGAAGAAATGTGTAGTATCTTTAGATACTTTAAGTATCTAGATTAGGGAGACACATTTTTCACATAGCAAAGACCCCTTCACTAATAAAGGGTCATTGCAATGTAAAAAGGAAAAAGCCTTTTTTTCCCTTCTAAAATAAAGAGATGAAGTGTTGGGGGATAACAAAAAAAATCCTACAGAGTATAGGTTCCTAAGCATATGTCTTCACTTATTTCTATGATGCTTTGGATAGGCTCTGGTTTCCCAGCATTCAGGTAGGTTCTGTAAAGCAGGGCTGATCATCTCCAGCCCTCAAGCCCCCCCCCCCCCCCAACAGGTCAGGTTTTCAGGATATTCAAGCTTCAGCAAAGGTGGCTCAGTCTTTGACTGAGCCTCTGATTGAGCCACCTGTGCTGAAGCTGGGATGTCCTGAAAACCTGTCCTGTTGGGGGGGGGGGGGGGGGGGGGGGCTTGAGGACTGGAGTTAATCACCCCTGCTGTAAAGGGCTGAAAACGAAAAGTGGCAAGCTCCAGGCCTATACCTGCAATGCTTGTATCGTATGTGTGATCTTTAATAATATCGTCCAACAGAAGTGGAGGCACGAACAGAGGCAAGTGAAAAGGATAATTGACTGTCTGTCTCTGAAATGTTTTTGACCTGCTCCTCGAGCTCTGCGCGTTTCAACCCATTTTCTCAATGAAAAGCAAACAGTTTCTTAGGAAGAGTACAAAGATTATTATTGAAACAGCTGCATTTACATCTCTGCTTATCAGACGTACAAGCCCCAGTTCATTTGAAAATAATATTTGACAGAGAAGGGCTAGAGAGGGGGGTTGGTAATTGCCCCGTGTGGTACGATAATAAGAGGGAATCCTGACTTGTTATGGTTCTTTAAAACACCTTTCCCCTTACATCTATTCCCTGTACACAGAGGGTCTCATTCTGTACCCGCCGGGAATTCAGCGGATATAGTATATATTAGACACTTCTGTAGTTAGATAAGTAGTCAAATATGACACGGAAGGATTAGAATAAAGTGATTGTCTGTACAACATTTTACAAAAGGAAGTCATTCTTCCTTTTGGGTTGATGCATAATTTACTGGCAGGTGAAAGCTAGCAAACAACAAAGTGATACTGGTTTCATCCTCAAAATAGCTACAAGCCAAATATTTTATTCATTTAATTGCTGCCTTTTTCCCACCTCAAATTGCTTAAACATGTTAATCATTCATATCCTCAGAACCTGGGAACCTCTTTTGTAGTGCCGATTTAAAAAATAAAGTTATACATGCTGTATTACTCTGAATATACATATACTGTACCAATGATATGTCATTGTTCCTTATATCTATCACCCCTTCCTCCCTTTTCTGCACCCCACATCCTTCTCCCTAGTTCACCCTTATACACATGAATATATACATCCTTGACTGTACTGTACTGTTATATTTTGAAAACGTAATAAAATAAGAGTGATAAAAAAGCAACATGCTAATTATGGATGTAAATTTCAATGATCTGAATAATTTATACTGTATATCATGAAAACATTGATTGACACTTTGAATAGTGTGGTTTCATCTAGAAGCAATCTTGAGCAGTCATGGCATATGTCAAACTGTTAGTACTGAGAATTCATACAGGTAGATTAATACTGAGTTAATTATTGGAATTTGTTTACATTTGTTGAAAAATTAATTTTGTGCCATTCTGCAAATATTTATGCATAATGTAGATGTTTAATACCAGCTAAATTGGACACTCCGAGTTAATAGTACCCACAAGTCATTCCGTATGCAAATGTGTACGTTCTTGTGTAGCTGTATTTTTATTAGTGTGTGAATATGAGGGAATAAGGAATAATTAATTAAGAAGGTACCAGTGCAAATAGAAAAAAATACACCTCAAACACTGGTGTTTTCTTGATGGTTGAGCAAAGTGCAAATACATATTTTGATGCCAGTATTTATCTGAACACTGGATGTAATGCTGATTATATTAAATTCCAATCTTCTTTGGAACTTTAAGTAGATTCTAACTAAAAGAAGACAAGTAAAGCTTAGCACCGTCACGAGCATCATGCAAATACCAAACGAAAACAATTCCAGGAATTTAATCTAAGGCCTTTTAGTAATCTTAGATCTGTGTGCAGAGCCGAATGGATATCTTCTATAAATATAATCTCTGATTAACAAGACAAGAACATGTTTTGTTGACTTAATAGCGTCTCCATTCTTTATTTTATAGGAAGAAGAGAAACATTGGCACCATAATGTACAGAAACCTGTAGGACATCATGTAAAAGTACTTGGGTTGTTACTTGGTTTTTACCAATTGATAATCCTGCCACTTGCTTAAGAAATGGCCACTGCAGACGTTGAACTGGTATTGGCCTGCGATAGGAAATACAACTCTTAAGGCTACTGAATGACCGTCTATAGATGACCTGCTTGTCCTTGGCATAACCACTAATGGGAATGGTCTCTAATTGGTAGTGAAATCAAAAAGTAAAACACGATGCCTTCACCCAAAACTTTGCCGTATACATGTTACAGTGCCATGTTAAATACAGACTATCACCATTTTTTTTAATGTTTATGCACATTGTAAGAGCCATATAGAATGATATTTTCAATACAATCTGGGAAAAATCTTTTCAAGGTTTGGGAGATCCCCATTTCTTAAGGTGTAATTTATGGAAGGTCCAGTAAAAAATGAGAGGTAATACCGGACATGTGTGTGTGTGTGTGTGTGTGTGTGTGTGTGCGGTATTACCCCTCTGGACATAGTGACCTGACCGGCTTGGGGGCCCACGCGATTGCCCTGTGCATGGATAGAGCAAGGCTGTTGCTATGGGGACTGTGCAGCTTCCACCATCCTGATTGGCTGCTGCTAGGTAATGCAGCCAGTCAGGAGGTGGCGTCAGGAAACTGGGGGTGGGGCCAAGGAGAGGAGGAAACAGCATGGAGCTGAGAGAGGTGTGTGTGCGCGAGTGCGTGTCGAATGCATTGCACCTTTCACCATTGTCTCCAGTATTTTTGGAGAAGCCACCTGCCAACCCTAACCTCATCTTGTTCCAGGACCCCCTTTTACCCGGAACAGTTTTCTTCGCAATTTCCATCGTGTTTTCTGGAGTGCGGCTCGATATCTCCTTGCCTGCTGTCAGAGGTTGTTGCTCCCGGTTAGCCACGGTCGGCATCCGTCTGCTCTTGTGTGCTCTGTTGTCTGTGTTCTTACAGGAATATACAATAAAGTTGCTTTTGTTTGTGGCTAGTAAAGGAATGATACTTTAGTTGCAGTATTTGACCTAAATTGTTAGTCCTTGCTATGGAAATTCACAAACCATATCATTATAGATGCCCCATGAAAAGAAGTTACATTCATTTATTTGAAACTGATCAAAGAGGGATTGGAGTTCTAAATAGGGCTACTATATTATTTATGACACTTATATAATATATATAGGTTCTTCAGTATTAGGTGATACCTTTTTTATTGGACTAACAATTTATGTCATAGGACAAGCTTTCGAGAGTTATCCTCTTCTTCAGGTCAAGCAATACTGATATACAAAGGATTCTATGGCTAAAACAGTGTAGAGAAGAAAAATAAACAACAGATATGGACTGTAGATAAGGTAGGGTGTTAAAAGTGTTTGAAGCCAGGGGACGGTGACAAGGAAAGGTGGGGAGGCGGAGGGATGCTTGGGGGGAGAGAAAGTGTGGATAAGAATGGAGGCAAGCAGGATAATTACAAACAATTTTGATAGGGTGTGAGAAAACCCATGTCCGCATTAAGTCCTTTGGTTCTGGTGTCAAAGAGTCTTATCATTCTGAGTTCAAATGTTTTCGTTCTTGGGTGCGTTTAAACATTCCATTGAGGATTTTGATTTTTAAATCATTTATGGAACGATCTGGTTTTGAGAAGTGATGTCCCACAGGTGAGCAGTATCTTCCTTCTTCGTGATGGAGTATAGAATGTCTGTGCATATTCATTCTTCCTTGTAGTTTTTGGCTGGTTTCCCCAATGTAGCAACCGTGGTCACATTTGTTGCACTGAATCATATACACTATATTCCTGGATGTGCAGCTGTATGATCCTTTAACATTGAATGTTCTATGGTTGTGAGTGGCTGTGGGATCTTGGCATATATGTTTGTAGAGTTTGCAACGTGTGTTGTTGCACGGTTTTGTGCCATTATCAGTGTCTTTAAAATCGTTGTGAAGTTTTCTGCTGACTAATTTCTGTTTGAGGTTTGGTGGTTACCGGAATGCAAAAATGGAAGGTTTGGGAAAGATTTCTTTTAATGTTGCATCCTCTGCCAGCATGGGTTGCAGATCTTTGATTATTTTTCGTATACCCTCTAGGGTAGGGTTGTATGTGGTCACTAGTGGTATGCGTGTGGTAGGTTCTTTCTGTCTGTATTGTAGCAGGTGTTCTCGTGGGGCTTTTAGTGTAGATGTAATAGTTTTGGCAATGGTCTTTGGTTTGTATCAATTCTGTCTGAATGATTCAGTCAAGGTTGTGAGATGCCTGTTTCTGTCTTCAGTGTCAGAGCATATGCGGGGGTATCTTCTAGCCTGGCTGTGTATGATACCTTGTTTTGTATGAGTGGGATGGAAGCTGGAGTTGTGGAGGTAACTGCATCTGTCTGTTGGTTTCTTGTATACTGATGTGTTTAGATAGATAGACAGATATATATATATATATATATATATATATATATATATATATATGTATATATATATATATATATATATATATATATATTTGGGGTTTGCTGGGATTGTGTGTTTATTTATGTATATAACAAATACAATGGTCTTAATATCGTATAGAAAAAATAAACCCATGTTACAGTATGAGCATTTTGTGACTTCAATGACAATTTCCTAATGATTAAATTACTGAAATAGTCTGTGAATTAAACCACGTTTTTATAGGCAGTGATTCATAAGGAACTTTCAAATTGTGAAGTATTTGCACAAGAAATAGATTTCTTATTAATATGGTTTTGGGGCTATAGTTTTTGTTCACTTATTCTGCCTGGAGGATTCCAGGGAGAACAGTAAAGCTATTATATTTACCAAGGAGAAGTTATATATGAGAACATTGGCAATTCAAGCATTTTGATATTTTAGGTCTAGCTGTATGAATGAGAAGTGAATGCCATGACAACTAGAAGTGTATTTCTTAATGAAAGCTGGATTTAGGTTGAAAAGAAGTATGAAATAATACAGAACAGTCATGAAAAACTAAAAGCTTGAATTGATTACATGCATTAAACCAAGCTAGAATGTGTGTGTGTGTGTGAGCATGCACATATCCTGGTGCATTTATTTATACATCTCCATGTACTCAACGCCTCACTGAAGAGACATTACAGGTTTGCATGCATCAGAAGATGTATTTTATATGTCTAAAGGGCCTGTTCTATCAGCTTCAAAGTGTGACAAACCGCTTGTACAGTGCACTTTCCGATTGGATTAGCAGGCTTTGCTATTCTGTAAGCCCTTCACGCATGTCCAAGCCGTGTCTAAACGGCTTTTTTTTTAGAAGCGGCTTCACTCTTGCTCTGCCAATCCGATCGGTTTGTCAAAAAAGCCTGGAACTCAATTTTTTTTGCCCACAACTGCAATTCTCGTAGCTCCGTTATGCAAACTGCTTCTTAAAACTCACATTTTGTTCATGCCACCTAAAGAGCGACGAGATTGGTATTGCGAGTTAAATCCAGAGCCTGAAATACGGATTTGGCTGAGAGCAAAACCCATAAATCAGACTGAGGATGGAGTTAGCACAACCTCAGGTCACTCCGCTTCTAAAGTAAGTACTATACGGGCGATTTGTCACTTTTTTTTAGAAGTGGTTTAGAAGAAGTGATTTGGAATAGAGAATACCGTTTTTTCTCACATTTTATTCCGCTTCTTTTGAAAATGCCAAACCGTGTGGTTTTCATCAATGTGGCTTTGGTATAATTCTTTTAAAAGTAGTTATAGCTATACCATGTGTTAGTACACAGAGTAGTTGTAGTTATGACTATACAGTATAACAGCAAACATTGTCATTAGTTTGTGTATATATATAGTTTTTGATCCGCGCTCTTGTTTACTTAAAGATCTTTTAGTTGATCCACTCCCCCCTCTTGCAGCACCTATGCCTTGAGGTACTCCTCTCCACCACAAGTGTCACCCGCAGAATAAATCCACAGGTGGACCAATCATAAGAGAGAAAGCACGAAGTGCACCAAGGGTGAAAGATATATTAAAATACAGAACAAATAATGCACATAGTGACTTACATATAAGGTGTCTGTAATCCAATGGAGTCCTTAAAAGGTGTATCTCCGTATTGCCCCACTGGACAGGTGTATTTTTCTTTACGTTCTCACTTTCTTTTTTCTTCTTTTTCTCCTTTCATTCCCATGTATGTCATTATACTTTTCTGCATCATCATTGTTTGTGTGTGTGTGTGTGTGTTTCATTTTTCTACATACATATACAGCTTCAAGTTTTGATATTATTAATTATTATTTTTTACTTCATATTTCTGGAATTATGTGGTATATTTTGTTTTTAATTTCATGCTCTAAGCACCTACCTCAGATAATGTACATTGAACTCAGATATTATATTAATTGACTGCATCAATCTAATTATACAACCCACTACCTTATGTAGGTTCAATTGTCCCCTCTCTAGTCTGATTTATATGCATTATTGTATTACAATGAGGCATTTTTGGCATGGTATACATTATAAGGTTCAATCTCATACAGCCACTCAAGACTCTATTTTGTTGTCAAGTAGGTATTTATAGTCTGACATAGGTGCAGCTCATCAGCACCTGACGAAGCTCATGCATGAGCGAAACGCGTTGTGGTAGAGCTCTCTTTACTGTGGATGTATCTTGCCCCTATGTTACACTGTGTGTGTTGCGGGTGGTGCTATTCTGTGTCACTCTGCCAAGTGCCGGTTGCCGGTGTAAACATCATGAACTTGGAAGTCGCGTTGTGTTACACCACTACATACGGGACACGCTATACAACGCGAACCTGGAAGTGGTACATAGACGCCGAGAGAACCATCTGTTCCCAGCGTGTGGGCGCAAGCAAGGATCTGAGACACAGGATCACCACCGAGTCATACACCTGTCCAGTGGGGCAATATCGAAATACACCTTTAAGGTCTCCATTGGATTACAGACACCTTATATGTAAGTCACTATGTGCATTATTTGGTCTGTATTTTTATATATCTTTCAACCTTTGTGCTTTTCTTCCTTGTGTGTATATATAATTAAAAGCCAAGACTATTTTAAGGTAGGAATACCAAAGACCAAAGTCCACCAGTGATGGAAATGTCAAATAATCACCTATTTTACTACGCAGAATATTTATAGGAAGAATGAAGTGATGATCTACTTTGACACGTTTTTAAACCTTATTTTTTTTTTCTTATGATAGAGTACACAATTATTTTATTAATGGCATTCCTCATTTATTTGCACATGGCACTTCACTGTTAAATATATTAGTTAAAAGTATTTTACTGATGGGTATTATTTGCAATGGATAATGCAATCTTTAGAGTCCTGGCAAAATCTTAAATTACTCATACCCTTTTTAACAGAAATACGATTTTAGTATTTGTCATCATAGCAAAAACATTTTTCATTCTTTTTCATTGGTATATGTCTTTTCATCCCCCTCCAAAACAGCAAAGTTAAATAAAATAAAAAAAAACACACAAACAAACAGTTTTGCCTTTTTAACAGCAAGACATCACTTCTTTGTTTTTTCGAAAAAAAATAAAAACAGCATGAATTGGCTAAGATTGTTGTTTGGAAATGGACACTGTATCTTGTCTTCACAACCAGAAGAAAATTACACTCTGAGAAAAAAGATTAAAGGAGTAGACGGGCAGGAAACATCCATTCCAAGATGATATGAAACATGGATATAGTGAGAGTGCAGTAAAAGGAAGAACTGAGACAGAAAATTACTTAACAAACCGAGCTGTAAGATACTTGTGGCTGATAAATTACGAGAATGTCCCCCATGCTGCCCTGAAATGTTATACATTTTGTTCCTTTTCATGATACCTATTGTTTGAAGTCGATGTTTTCTGTAGTTGTGCCCACTCGATGTCCCACGCAATTTATCTTCCCTTCTGTCTCTGTTGGACTTCTTCAAGGTTCCTTGACAGCTTGTTCACTTTTTAAATGTGTTCCGGGGAGCTCGTTTCCTCTTCCACAATTGTATTCTGTTCAGAAAAGCACTGGAAACGAGCCTATAAAAATGTTTCATCCACACGAAGTTCTTCTGAATCTGCTCTTGTTGGCAAACATCCATTGTTATAGAACTGAATAGATTTTTGTCTAGGGCAATTAGCTTAGAATTCTGCTAATATAATTTTCTGATTTTGTTATTCTTTTTGTATTCTATTGAGTATATATGGAAATGCAAAGGCTCTTTATTTAACTTATCCACGTATGTTTAGTAGAAAAATGTGAAGATTATTTTGGGACTTTTCCATTTCTCTGTGGTTTAATGTTTCAGTATATTCATGCTTGACAAATATGAAAGAGCAAAGTATGTCCGTTTCAATATTAATCATTAGCACCAATATCTTTTTCACCACTCCAGATATCTTGTAAATAGTAAATTCTCCCTGTTTTCCCTTTCTCCTCCCCCCCCCCCCCCCCCGTGCGCCAGAAACAGATTGCTCTAAGTCTCTGGAAACAAAATCTCAAATTACGGATTGTTCTTTTGGAGAGTGATCCATGGACCAAAGGAACCGGACGATCCGAGGAGGATCCAAATTCGCCTGTGACGACCATCTTGACTCTGCCTGCAGCAAGTGAAAGTTCTGTAGAGATGACTGGAGCAAAGAGGAGACAGCCTTCAGCAGAGTGTAAGGCCTCGTCCCCAGTGAACGCGACCAGTGAACGCCATCACGTGAGTGGCATGAACAAAGAGATGGAACCCTATGGGACCGGTCCCTGTCAGTGCACCATCGCGCATGCACAAAGCGGCGATGGCACGACCTCAATTTGGAAAGTCCAAAAATGTGACTTTTGACACGGCGGCCGAGTGATGGTGGCGGTTCAGCCAATGAGGGTGAACCAGCCACATGATGTCATGGCCATGCCCCTGTCACTCCTCCCGTCATGAGTGATCCGAAGTGCTCAGATCGCTATGGGGAAGGCCACGAGTGCCGCCAGCTGCTCCGTAATTCGTGCGCGCGCTCACTGTGGCCATAGCCTAAGGGTTGATATTGGGTGCAGTAGAAGATGATGGCAGAAAAGAGGATAATAGGGAGCCACTGAAGGGATTTCAGGAGGATAGGGACAAACATCAACCTACAGTAGCATTTTGGATAGATTGTATAGAGTTAGGATGCAGGAAGGCCAGAGAGGAGAAGGTTCCAATAGTCAAGTCGGGAAATAATGTGTGCATCCATGAGATTTTTTTAGTTGTGGAGCTTTTTATGTTTATTATGATATTTATTATGTAAATAAGGTTTATTTTAATGTATCCCACAGATGAAATATGTCCAAAGAAAATATTGAAATGGTTAGTATGTGTAAATGCGAAGTTATTACCACAATGACATGGCAATCATAAACAAGAGTCAAATTCAAATACTTGGTGCCTGATTCAACACGGTCTACAGATAGCAAAAAAAGCAGGTAAAATGGGACTGTGTGTGTGAGTTTATCTAGAATATGTATGTCGTGCATAAATATAAGATTAAAAAATAATGTTATCTTAGTTACTGTTGATTAATTTTCGACTTTGTAATTAGAAATGTACAATTCAGTTCAGTTTCCAATGTGCAGATAGTATGATGGAGCCTTACTTTGTCTTTTAGACTTGACCATAGGTAATAACAGATAGGATAACGGTTCCATTCTATAATTACCACATACTTGTATTTCACTAGTAACGCAAAGTAAGTCAACAAATGCTTTTTACAAACTTAACACCTGCAATCCAGATTTTCTATGAAGACCCATTAAAAACTCGCCCACAACTTGTGTGTTTACAGTACAGATTTTTCTATATTATGATTGGTTTTTAATTCTCTTCTGTTACCATTTTTACAAAAGAGAATATAAAAGAATACAGTAAAATTATCCTAAGGTGAGGTGAATAAATGTGTCTTTAAATGCTTTAATAAAACTGGTAATGCCAGCAAAGGACAAGCTCACTACACAAGAGCCGGTTACCTAATTTAGGGGTTCGCAAACTTTTTCTTCCCCCCTGCCTGCTCTCCCAACCCCCCCTGCTCTCCCCACACCCGTCCCCCTGCTCGGGCCCTCCCCCCCATATCTTTTCTCCGGCGGCGTAATTTGACGTCACATTGTCATGTGACTTTGCGTTGCCATTTGACTCCACATTGTCATGGCAACGTATTGCCAGAAGCCGCTGGAGACAAGGTATTGAAATGTTGTGGGGAAGAGCGCAGGGCCTCTGTGCCCCCCCCAGAAATGTTTGCGTCCCTCCAGTTTGCGCACATTTTATCACTCAGTAAAACTCTAGCCTTCTCCTTACCGAAGCAAAACAGCTCTGAAGATACATGCAATGTATTGCTAACGCTGATGTCAAACACTATATATTATTATCTCAGCTCTGCTGTCCCACTGTGTGGGTGAGTCTTCTCTCTGCGTGTCCATATATAAAAATAGAACAAAAGACCACCGCTATCTCCAAATGTAACGTTAAAAAATCTGTTTAATCCACCCAGAAGTTTAAAATTGAAAGGCGTCTCGAGCCACACTGGGTAGGTGTTGACAAAGAGTCAGTGTGGCTCGAAACATCACACTTTTTTCTGTGGTCCTTTATTCTATTTATATTATTTTAATTCTTCATGTTCAATCAATGAGTTATGTATCTGTATCATAACTGCATTCTTCTCTCTTCATTAACCAACACTATTAGCGGACATATAATCTCATAGTCAAATAGGTCATCGAGAGCCTGTCACCAGAGAGCAAGTGTGTGTACTGAATAAAGGGTGCCCATCATATATAGATACCATCCGACCCTAGCCATATAAAGTAAGCATGGTGCATTAGAACTAAGGGTTGGTATTGCTTACACTCCTCACAGTTAAAGTTATTGGTCCGTTTATAGAAACCATGATAAGGACAAATCCTCATTTGGACCATTTCGGTGACATTGTTTCCAGGTTACATATAGTTACCTAGTAGATGAGGTTGAAAAAAGACGTACGTCCATCAAGTTCAACCCATGCTAAATTTAGACAACAGATACTTTATCCTATACCTATACTTACTTATTTATCCAGAGGAAGGCAAACAAAAAACCCCAGTGACATATCATCCAATGATATCTCATAAGGGGGAAAATCAATTCCTTCCTGACTCCAAGAATTGGCAATCGGATTAATCCTTGGATCAACATCATTCCCATGTTTACTTATTTGGTATATCCTGTATACCTTTCCTTTCTAAAAAGATGTCCAACCTTTTTTTTTTAACAAATGTATAGCATTTGCCATCACAGTCTCCATGGGTAATGAATCCCACAGTGTAACTGCCCTTACTGTAAAGAACCCATTCCTTTGTTGCTGGTGAAATCTCCTTTCCTCAAACCTAAAGAGATGTCTTTGTACTGCCCGTGGGATGAATAGTTCGAAGGTTGAATATCCATCTCCCCTCGCGCTTGAGGTGGAGTCATGCCGTGTCACTTCCTCTAGGTGAATGTGGCACCTGGTCGATAGCCATATATCTTAATGTGGAAAGTGGATAATTGTAGTCCAAGAAGTGTTTCGCCACCTGGCTTTCTTTGCGTTCAAGAGCTCTACAGATGTGTGCTCGGTCTTTCATTCTCTCGAGCTTCTGTCAGTCTTGCCTACATAGTAGAGGACACATTATGATAGAGGCAGATTAGCAAATAAATAACACAAGTGGATAGGAATGTTAAAAAATGTTTATTCATTTTGTTTCCCAAATGAGGGTGTACAAAACTGTTCCCTTTTATCAGCCGTGAGCAACAACTCATGCACCCATGGCAGCCAAAACATCTTTTTTTAATTGGTGTAAGACAGAAGTGGCCAACTCTAGTCCTCAATGGCCACCAACAGGTCAGGTTTTTAGGATATCCCTGCTTCAGCACAGGTGACTCAATCAATGGCTTAGTCAATGACTGTTGATCAATGGCTCAGTCAACCTGTGCTGAAGCAGGAATATTGTTAAATCCCGACCTGTTGATTGCCCTTGACAACTGGAGTTGGCCTCCCCTGGCGTAGATCTGTACGGAGAAATTATTGGTATTTATCTGTAGGTCCTGGGTGTATTCGTAACTCCTTTAAATTACTATTCCGTTTGAGTGCAGAAATTGGTTTCTGAACTACATTGGGTACCGAACTTTGGGTACTACGACTGTCGGAGTTCCTCCTTTAGTATATAAATTGGGGATTTTCCAGGCCCTACTAGCACCCAGAGCAGCATGCAGGGTTTTTTGGCGTCAGAATTCCTTCCTTCCCTTCCAAATGTGTTAGTGACACTTTCTGCGGTTTTTTTATTTTTTACAATTTTGTGTTATCATGGATAAAAAAGATGAACAGGGCTAAATAAACTCTCAAAATTAGTCTTGGAGAGGGGGAAACGCGGGGAGGGGGAGAGGGATATTAGTAGAGTACCCATTGACCTAAATAACTCCCAATAGAGTCAGTTATACTCTACGTGGCAATACACAAATAAGATAATTTATGCAACAATGATTATTTCCCAAGGTATCTCAGGGGTGTTCACAAGTATTTCTCTCTCTAGGAAAAGCCCTTTTCTAAGGTCTCAGTTTCGCAAAATGTCACCAATTCCTGCGTGGAATCTCAATAGGAACAGGTTTGCACATCTCGCTACATATGAGCAGTGAAGGAATACTCTCTCTTTCTGATTCACTCCCAGTTCTGAATTCATATTCTTTTGGCTACTATCTTGTACTTAACAACATGTAAAAATAAAGGCACATTTTATCCCCTTCAAGGAATACCCATAGGAAACTCAGGTTCCTCAACTGTTCAACAACCCCTACAGAACAACATTGGAATGCTTTGAGGGCAGTGCCAACGCCAGAATAAAGTCCCTTTGGAGTATGGGCATTGAGCAAAATACTCAAAATTGCAGATAAATGGAGCTTAGATATATTTTATACTAGGAAGAGAAGGCAATGTTTTCAAGTGACCCTCTGGGACAGAGACTGCTGGTATATATACACACATATATTTTACACCCAGTTAGCAAGCACTGAAACAGTGACTTTCTTTTAAACACATCCTTGTTTTCTGTCTCTTTCAGTGCACAAAATTACCTGGATTATCCATTGATGTTCACCCCCTGCTGCTTTCTCAATGAACCTTCAGCATCCATCCAGTTTCGCTGCCTGGCACTGTGCTCACTTCCCATCTCTCAGGTTGTTCTGACAATGGTTTCTGTACTGCTGGTGAACTTTCTTTTGTTTATAGTCCAGACTTCATGATGACTTGAACAAAGAGAAACTGTTACATCAAAAACAGACCCCTTTCTTCTATTTTCTGCTGTTGGCATGACTGTTTCTCACTAGACCTTTCCTCTATTCTGTCAGTTCATGCTGACAGTCTCATATCTTTGCTTTTTTTTCTTCTTCTAGAAGTTTCAATGCAACCTGGCTTTAAAGCATGCAAAATTTGAATCTTTGTTACACTAACAACTGCATTTGTGTCACAATTCTCTCCTTAAAGCAGCAGTCCAAGCTGCCGTTTTGAATTTTTTCATTTTTATTGTTTCCCTTTAAAATGTGCACCATTTTCCTGTGATCGATCGGCGAAGATTCGGCTCATGGGTTCACTAAATGGCTCTCAGTGCAGCAGAAAATCACCAAAGATGCCAAGTTCTGTTGGGAAGATCATGTGACCAGGCAGTCACTAGATACAATTGGTGCACTGTTAGAGAGAAGGCAGGCCTCAAAAAGGGGTGTGCCAGATCATGTTTCAGAAGAGGAAGGGGATGTGACTTTGTAAAGGGCTCCTATAGAAACAAAAAAAACTTGTTACATTATAATACATTAAAAATTTTATTTTAGTATTGTTTAAAAAAAAAATGCTACAAGTATTTTCTCATAGTACAGAACTGAACTGCAGCTTTAATCCACAGTATAATTAATAATGAACTTTCATTTGTTTTAATGCATATTACATTGGCTGCAAAATATAGTTGTTGTTTGATTGAAGATGAAGAAGAAAGTTCCTTTTATTTGTAATCGTGCATTTCTTCTTATCCGATATCAAAGGAAATATCCAAAAACAGATCTCTTGACAATCCATCGTAACGCAAAACAATAAGCTTCATCTACAGGTTAAACTAAAACTTCCTACAGAAGGAGAACGAGGCATTCTTTATGTTCTGATGTATCTACTCTAAAAACAGATTCATATAGTAAATCCTAGCTATTCATTTAACCTGTGCATGGCTTGTTAGCATAAAACAATAATACAATTACACAATCCTTGGAACAGTCTTGGCACAACGCTTATACTCCTATCTTTGCTTTGGACAGATTTCATCTTGTACCCAATTTATATTGCAAATAATTCCCTTGTTCGAACTTTCTTACAAATCAATTATTTCCCTTAAATGTGTTTTTCTTATATTGCCCAATCATTTCCAGTTCAGTCTGAACAAAGTCTGGGGAAACAAAATGGATTCTAACAGTCAACATGAATTCCAAATCACTTGAGTTCTATTTACACCCTCTCGGAATCAGATTGGCCCAAAAAAGAGACTGCTTTACAGTGTGTTCTAGATCTTTCCGACACCATTTTTTTGTTGTTGCCTGTTTAATTGTGTTGACGGTTACATTTATGGCTATGAAGTAGTTACAAAGCAGTAAGTACAGAGACGTGAAGGTCTCAGAGGTCTGGTTGTAAAAGATTTTCAGGAAATGTTTAATGATTTTCACGTAGTTGTGAACGATTTCACCAGTGCGCACACTCCTTTTTAGTTCACATAATTCACATCTTCTGCAACAAATATAGTGATATCAAGAGACCGTAGCCCTTTATAAACTCGCGACACTAGTTTGTTAACCTATTCAAGTCCTGGTAAGACATTTTCTGATAAAAATGACACATGCACGAAATACTCGCATTTATTACAAAATATACAATTTCTCTCTCCTTTGAGAAAAATACTAAATTTGAATATTTGTATTTTGTGAAATTTTCACGAAAAAAGTCCAATATAATCTAGTTTCGCGGATAAGGCATACACGCATCAAATGCTGGTATGGGCTATCGTATCCATTCCGGTGCAAACTCTCATTCAAATCAATGGTAGTTAACGCCGGTAGAGGTGCGATAACCTACATCGGCACTTCATGCATATGCCCCATGGTGCCTTAGCACTGGTTAGCATAGCAATGGCATGGTAACACCCTGCACAAATAATGTATGAATTTACTACTTTTTGGTTCCCAGTTCACACCTTCAGCTGGAGATTGTCATATTTTGGCTTGGATGCCAGAAAAGAAATACTGCTCTAAATGCCTATTAGCAAACTCTTCTTCCGTCCATTTCTTTCCAATCTGGTAAATAAAAGTGTAATTCAACCTGCCGCCTACAAACACAGATTCCTTGCAGTTTGATTGTGTGTTACAACAATGTAAATAGTGACGTTAATGTCTCATGAACAAAGGCTTTCAAGCCAGACATCATCTCTGGCTTTGCCAACCAACATCTGAGGAGAAAAGCTGGCACACTGAAGGACAAAAACACAGGAAACAATGAGAGTAATGATGGATCCAACATTTTAGATGTGGCTTTAAAACTGTCTGTATTGTGCAACATCATTTAATTAGAAGAACATTTGCTTATCATAATGAAACATTTTACACAACAAAGAGATTGTTACTTTTAGAATAAATATCCAACTGAAACCTTTTTCAAAACAAACTAACTACTGGTGCTACCAGCATCATATTGATCACATGATAAAACTCCCTTATATTTTTATTGAATAAAAAAAAAAAAAAAAAAAAAGGAAGTTGATGTCACCCAACTTGAGACTTAAACAAACTTTAGCAGGCAGGACTTACGGTGGGCAAAGATACTTACACCACCGTAAATAAGTACACACCATCATATGATTGTTTAAACAGCACATAAGTAGCACATAGGCACATAAAGATTTGAGTCTGACCCGCACTATAACTGTTGCCGAAGAAGATGTATTGTGGATGCCAACATGTGAACGGCCCCCTACTGCTTGAGATGGATTTTTTCTTCTAACAAAACGTTTTTTTTAATACCAATTCATGTTTTAAATTGATCTGTTGCTGTAAAAATTGCTGGTGTCTGGTGTACTCGAAGTGCTAGAAAAGAGTGAAAAAAACAGGCGCTACTTCGTGAATGAAATTAATGTAGAATGTAATAGAAAGGTGGTACAGATAGGATTAATAATCCAACCCCTTGCTCAAACCTCACTGGTGGGACCTGTGTCACGGGTTCCAAGGGTTAAGTATTGCTCAAAACATCCAGGGGGAGCATGTGGGGAGATAAGAGAACAATATATACAATTTAAGTGCAGACGTCAGGTGTTATATGGTTATAAAGGCTATGTCTTGGCTCCTATGGTTGATCTACTCACAGGAGCAAGGTGATATAATGAGCAGTTGGCAAATTGGGTTGCCACCCTTGAAGATGTCTGTGGATAGTACCCCCCTAACGATTCTCCGTCAGCAGAGTGTATATAGAGAGAGGGAAAAGAAATTTGCACAAAAGTTAAAAGCATGTATCACAAATTGTGAATGGAGGATCTCCCGAAACAGCTCACCGCCTCCTTCAGGTCAGTCTGCTGGCTTCTACTGCTCTGCGTCCTGGACCGGAGCTTCCTTCTGCGCGCCCGTCTGCAAGATGTGACGTCACTGCATTCAGAGCTGCTTCTACGGATCGTCTCCAAGACCAAAATTGGTCCACTGGTATAACTCTACGCGTTTCGCCTCAGTTACCAAACTGTGTCTCGGCTTCGTCAGGAGTAACGCTGACGGAGAATCGTTAGGGGGGTACTATCCACAGACATCTTCAAGGGTGGCAACCCAATTTGCCAACTGCTCATTATATCACCTTGCTCCTGTGAGTAGATCAACCATAGGAGCCAAGACATAGCCTTTATAACCATATAACACCTGACGTCTGCACTTAAATTGTATATATTGTTCTCTTATCTCCCCACATGCTCCCCCTGGATGTTTTGAGCAATGGTGTACTCGAAGGGCATAAGGTCAAGGCCGGTGGAGAGAGATCCTGCAGGACCCCCCTCAGCTCAGCAAACGTGGTGTGGGAATGGGGGGCCTAGATACCCAGTCCAACAGTGGGTTATGTAGCAAAGTCTTCTGGCTGCAAAACTGGAACAAAAAATAGCTCCAGATTTACGAAGGCAAAAAAATCTTATTGAACGCAATGGAGATTTTTTTTTATTTGATAAACCTGGGGCTATATTTTTGCAGTTGGGAGACTGATATATAACCTGCTAAGGCAGAGATGTATCAATGTAACACAACGTTTTATTTGTAATGCTTTGCTTCATTTTCCACTTGTGTTTGTGTCAAATGCCAGAAAATGCTTCTTATATTGGATGCAAATTGTTAAAGCCAGAAAAGTTTACAAAACTCGGAGCAAAGACCTCGATACCACGACAGAGAGGTAAGATGAGAATGTTATGCAATTCGTGTTCATTTGTGCTCCAAATTTGCTGTGATACATCACCCCCTAAGTCATTGGTGGGTAACAAGCGGTGCTGGGACCAAATGTAGCCATTGGGGCTTCATCTGCATCGTTTACCCATTGGGCACCCCAGCAGCCTGCTCCCTCTCTCTCCCCAGTACCGGCGGAGCAGAGATGTTTCTGTGATGGATCATAGGTTCTTTTTGCCCCCTCAGCTGCTTAATGACAGGGCTCTGATACATTGTCTGTGTCCCCTTAAATATATAGTGTTGCCCACAACAACCTTACGTCTTCAGTAATCTAGAAAAAATTGTGATCTAAGGGGGTCATTCTAATTCTATTTATGAAGAACCCATAGGGTATAGACGTTCTAAAATAAATATTTTTTCCTTTAAAAAGAATGCAGAACTGTAATTATCTAAATAAAAATAATAGAGGTCTGGGCTGCACTTGTACTATCAGACTTTGGGCACTATTGCTGGTATGATATGATTAGATTAATAATTATATGTGATTACAATTTTCTACGTTGAAAAAAAATATGATATTTTGAGCGATATGACATCACTGGAATGGGCTGTAAGGTGTCTTATGGATTCAAAATAATAATGTTTCCATGTATAGCACAGATAGTGTATGCTGTGCTGTACAGAGAATTCTGCAGCACAAGTCCCTGCCTGTAGAGTTTATAATCCCAAGGCACATGTAGATACGGTGACACCCAAAGTCACAAGGAGTTGACATTGGGATTTGAACCATGCTCCTTTGTCTCAAACGTTGTGTCATCATTCTTCAGTTAGTGCTTTGACTCACTGAGTTGCTCCATCAGCTCTCCCAGCCCACACGTAGCATCGCTTAGTAAGTAAGGGCTAATAATCTGAATTACTTCACCAGGGACCACATTCATGCCCATTTCTTTTCCATGCTCTCTCCTTTTTCCAAATCAGATATAGGCAAACAAATCCACAAAGCTCAGTTAAGCTACTTAACTTGATGTTAAACTCACTTAACATGACATTAAGAGTAACAATGTATCCACAAAGGACAATAACATAACGCTACGCCTTTTATTTATTTTTACCACAAAGAGCGTAGCAGAGATTAGTGGTGATGACATGCAAATGAAGAATGATCCACTTCATTCCATTAAGGTGAATACAGTACATGGATTTAGCATTACGTTAGTTAGGCTATACCTAATCTTGGCAATACAGGCCATTCTGATGCTGAAATGGGGCTTTTGCGTTTTCTCCGCGTGGTTAAGCACTAAATTGCTAATTTTTCAATTCTTTTTTTTTTTTCCGGGCGGCTTCACGCAACCAACTGGAGCCGAAACATATCGCCCCAACATAGATGCCCGACTTCAGTCTGAATCAGAATAACGCCAATACTGACGTAACGTCACATTATGCGAAGAGAACGCGAAGTTCTCCCAACATAACGCAACGCGAAGTATATGGCAATGAAATGTACTCTGGCTCCTCTCTGCACATAAGTAGCGCGCTAAGGGCTAACAGTTGCGATTGCTTGCTGTGTGGTCTGTCAGTCCCACACTCTGGAATGTTTTCGGCCCTGGACAAAGGACTTTCAGAGCACAACTGAATTAATTGCGTACCCCTTCAGCCTACATCTGCGTCGCCCCCAAGGCCGTTCGCTAATGCAGGGATGCGCAAACTTCCTGCGCTGCGCCACCCTGCCTGCTCTCCGTGCGTCGCTCCCCCCCATACCTCAAATGTAGCGTCAAATGACGCTCGGGGTCATGTGATGTCACGTGACCTGTGGTGTCATTTGATTATGCGTCTCCATGGCAACGGGCAACAAATGATGCTGCGGGGTCATGTGACATGATGCCACCTGACCCCGTGACGTCATGTGATGCCACGTTGCCATGGAGACGCGTGGACTGAAGTCGGGGCTGAAGCCGGGTAAGTCAGCCGCGCCACCCCAAAAAAGTCTCACACCCCCGGTCTGCGCACCCATGTGCTAATGTTTGTTAATGTTACAGCTGCTCTGTTACAATCTGAAACACACCAACCTTCTCCTCCCCTGTACTCTATGTTTCCATTTACCCTTCCTTATAGATTGTAAGCTCCTTGGGGCAGGACCTCTTCTAATACAGCACATTGCAGGCCTATCCTACCTCTCCTAACGCAATTTTAACCTTGTCTGTAACTGTTACATACACCCATAATCCCATATTATCTCTAAGGGCTGTTCTATAGAGGGTGCGCTTGCTGCATCGTGCGCGTGCGTGCGCGTGGAACCGACCGACAGGGGGGAAAACAGGGAAATAAAGTGTTTGCGCCGCTACAGCCGGTGTAATGTATGTATGTGTGTGTGTATGTGTGTGTGTGTGTGTGTGTGTGTGTGTATGTATGTGTGTGGTGTTTAGAAAGGTTTAATAAAGTAAAATAAATAAAATACATCCATTCATGCTGGGGTAAAAACACATTTACATACGCAAGTACATATACATATACATCTCTGGGGAACTTGCATGCTTGCAGTATGATTGTGACAAATCTAATACAGAGTGCTTTTCCTGGTAATGTACAGGTTAATAAAAGCTTCAATCAGACTTAGAACTATGCAACTAATTTTTACAGATTTATTATAAATCATTCTTCCTGGTAATACATAGGTTATTAAGAATTTATATTAGTGTTAGGGACCCTAAAGATGTGGTCTGCCGTGTAGTGGCTCAGGGGCTTACAACACTTTTGCCAAAATGTTAAACTAAAAGACCATTTTATTTAATAGATATCTATACATATATATTTAGGCACTGTACCGTGTATGAGTTTCACTGGATGTGCACTGAGCTCTGTCTGTGTTTCATGTTCTGTCTCTGGTTTTCAATATATATTGCCATGCTCAGTAGCACTCCTCTGTGACACTTATATGCTTATATATATGTTGTGGTAAATATGGGGGTTTAATATGAGCTTGCAAGTGTCCTGTATGTTTTATATATATATACACACACACGCACACACACATATATACACACACAGTTACCCAGTGACACACAAGCACACAGTACCTTTCAAGACTGTCGCTCACTGCATACACACAAAATGCGTGCGTCACACGCACACTATATTACGGGCCTCACCGTCCATGAAATGTCTGTAAATATAACGTATAACCTCTGTTCATTTAATGTAACCATGTATTGTGATCAGAACCTTGGGCCCAGGACAACGAGAAGTAACACTCAATGTCTTACTTCCTGCTACATATTTTTTACAAATAAACAAAACTAAAAATTTTTGCATATATAATTTACTTTGAGGATACCACATTAACTCAGGGAACACAACGTCTAATCTTGTTTTACTTAATGTCATTTTAGGTTTCCTGATTTAACATATTTTTGCGGATCTAAGCCTTAGTTTATAGTACTCTCCAACATTTTTGTTTAAATATTATATTGACCATAAAAACACACCAGATTTGACATATTGCCTGAACCAAGTTTTATGGATTGACAAGAACATATAACTTTTATTTTCTTGAAATGAACATTTCAAGCATAACACACTCCCTAGTGCACTGTTTTCACTTCCTCGTAGTATGCAGGCAAGATCTGTTCCCCAGGACAGCTATGTACTGTACAATGCTTAAGGAATATTTTGCGTGAGAGTTCTTGCTACCCAGGTGAATTACAGAAAACTTGTCTATAATAAATCTTATCTGCAATTCTCAGAATTCTGTCAGAATGAGGATTTAACTATTTTGCAGCCTTTCCTGTACTGACCGTTTCATCTGCAGAAACGTAGGTTAATAAAAGTATTAACTTTTGGTCTTGGGTACTGCAGGGTGGTACAAACTTTTTTCCCTGCGCCCCCTGCCTGCGGTTCCCCTCTCTCCATGCCTCCCCCCACCCCCGTATACCTCTGCTCCGGCGTCGTCTCCGGCAAGAAGCCGCCAGAGCCAAGGTAAGTCTGGTTTACAGAAGCCCTGCAGCTCCCCCGGCACTTCATTTAAGTGCCTTCGGGAAGCGCGCAGGGCCTCTGTAAACCCCGCGCCCCACCGCAGTCAGTCTTGCGCCCCCCAGTTTGCGCACAGCGTGGGTACAGTATGAATATGAATTACATTTCTACCACCCTTAGAAATGAGCTAGGATTCTCATACAAGTTGTTTTGTATGTTGCAACCAATAACATACAAGGTTACTAATTTTTAGCCATTAATTCATTTTATTTGTGTTGTTTAAAAGAGTAAACAGTTGACTACCACTTTTTAAAGTAAGTATTCCCATTTGTAAGTTTGAAATAATGACAAATGTTAATTATCTTGGCAATATATGTCAGTTCAATAAAGCAGGGTGCTCAACTTCAATCCTCAAGATGCCTCTACAGGTCATGTTTTCAGGATACTGATTGTACTAGACCATGTGACTCCCTTGGATGACGTCACATCCTTTCCCAAGAATTACTCTGTCACATGGTCTACTACAACCAATCAGATTGGGGATATAGTTCTCACAATCTGATTGGCTGAAGTACCATGTGACAGCAGTCAGGTTGGCTAGTGGTTTTATTTAGTTAATTTCTTGGTTGGCTAGTGCTTTTCATTTTTGTTTCTGGGTGTTTAGGTGCTTGTTGTATCTGTTTTATTGTTGTGTATTTTTGACATTCATGCTTTTGTATTAGGGTGACCATTGACTGCTATAGTAGCTTATCATGTCCATATTATATGGGTATGATGTACTACTACGCCACTCAATGGGTACAGGTTTGGTATAGTGGGTCTGGGGTGGCTGGTTAGGCCTCCCGGGTGGGTAGGGAGGAGGGTGGGTGGGGAGGGTGGGTTAACCCCTTAATTACTATTGCGGTTATTAACCGCTAAGGTGAGTAAGGGGTTAGGGCCCATTAGATTGTATTTTTTTAATGTATTGTTGCTGGCATCGGAGGACATGGCCCTGCAGTATGCTGACGAGGACGCCCTTTTTGTGCAGGGGTAAGTGGAATGGATTTTATTTACTTTATTTATGCTGCCTGGCTAATGTTGTTTTTAATAATGGGCAAATAATCTATTATCAATATCTGGATAATAGGTTTTATGCACATTACTGTACTGTATGTGTTTGATGGGGGGGGGGCATGACGGGCACATTTCAATGCATAGGAGATACAGGCCCTGTTATGAGGTGCCAGTATCTCAGGAAGCAGGGGCAGGGGGTCCCCGGACCTGAAATCAACACGGTTCTGCTCTGGAGATCCCCTGTCATCTACACTAGTAAGAAATTTTCAATTAAAATATTTTTTATTTGGGCCGAGATTAGCGCAGAGCGAGAGGTAGCTCTCTATCTCAGCAGCAGAATCAACTCGCCGGGTAAGCCCTTTTCGGAGGGCAGATCATCTCGGCGCCGGCTAATCGCCATTTATTGAAATGTTTCTATCACTGGTACTCGCGGCTTTCTGCATACCATGTTAGCAACGCTGTCAAAAATGGCGATTTAAAAACCCTGGTGATTTTTTCTATCGGACTTTACTGCATGAGGCCCCCAGTCTTTGACTGAGCCTCTGATTGAGCTGAAGCAGGGATATCCTAAAACCTGACCTGTTGGGAGGTGCGGGTATTCATGATATAAACTATACAAATATTACATTTTTCAGTAGATTTGGTGCATATTCCTCCCGTGTAATAATAAACACTTATTTTTCATGAAAAACCACCAGGAAGTCACAATTATCTATGAAACTCTATATTAAAATGAGTGAAAACAATCTAAAAAAAAACTACACCGTAAATTGACAGCTATCCCTCCCAAACTGATCTCTAATGAATTATATATCCGCTGCAGTTTAAATGCAGCATCAAGTGCACAGCTAGCTGTGTGCTTCTCAGATGCACAATCTATTGATATGTACTTTAACTTATTACTACTGCATCTTTAAAATAGGGAACTCAACATTTAAAGCCACCTAAGGGACGTTAAGAAATGGTAAAAAAAAAAATAGCGTGGTCGCAAACAAGGAGTGAAATAATATTGTGACATTAAGAAGTGAACAAATAATGTAAAACTGCTATTATATTCAAGCAATCAGCGGGTTTTATTGTATATACTATTATAAATGCACAGACAGCTTCAGAACATTTTTCATCAGCAATGTTCATATAATGCTCATGTTAATTACTATGCTAGAGCACCAGGAGATTGCTGACTTTCAGGAGGGTGCAAGCCTTTGGTTCAGAAGTACTGAAGCATGGTTTGCATGTTTAATCTCACACAATTCTCCCAGGTCAGACATTAACTTGAGGGATGTGCCAGGGGCCACAGGGCACCCAAATCAACAGCCAGAAGTTCTGCAGAATACACCCTATTGGGTACTACTTCTTAATTAATGGCACATCAATACATTTTGCACGTGACCTGTACCGCAGTTATATTGATGTTATGAAGAGTTTTAGTAAAAGTATTAGAAATCTTTAATGCCTGTATTAAATTACTGATCTGAGTAAGTCTTATTTTTGCTTTGCCTTCTGCACTGAACTCCTGTAATAAGATAAACAAAAGTGCTAATTCTACAGTAAATACTGCGAAATGGCTGTTCCGGTCATTTGTGGTTGATGCCAACAGAGATTTGGTTGGAATGGCCACTTCAGAGTACGCTATATAGAATGACCCGCCTAATTGTAAATATATATATATATTTTTAAAGCTATATACTTAAGTAGCTGTGTACATACACAAAATTACATTTTTGTAAATTTAGGCTGGTGAAATGTGTTTATATTCCCTTAACATGTTAACGAAATAGTTGTACTTTTGAGGCAGGAACGAAATATGCGGTATTCACGTAGGAAATGTTGATTCGTTAACACATATCCTGGCCCTTATTCTGTAAGGTGTGATAATTGCGGATGAGGTGCTATCCCAGGAAAAGACTTATTACTTTAATGGAGCTTTCCCTGTGATAGCAAAGTAATCTGCGCTAATCACACTTTACAGAACAAGCCCCATGTGTTAACCACGTGGTAATCTGCTAACCAAGGGGTTTACAGTATGTATCAATGCACTTTATAAGCAAAACTGGAGCATCTTAAAGTGGGGAGCAGAAAGAAGTGCAAGCTTCTCAGCAACTATTTCTTAACATGTTAGCTTGGTTTGCGATTTGTAAGTATGTTAATCAGTGTCTCTTTTGTTAAGAAACATTATTATTATCGTTTTGTGAAGAGCCATAATATTCCGCAGCGCAGTACAATGGGGTTACAGAGTTACGTATAGTACATACAAATAAGGACAAACATGCACAAACAGATACAAAGAGTAATGAGGGCCCTGCTCATGAGAGTTTACAATCTAGAGGGAATGAGGGATAATGTTGACACAAAAAGGTAATGTGGCTGCTTATTGTAGGATAAGGTGTATGGCCCAGTCTGACAGCTGAAGCTATTAAAGTTTTTGTTACAGAGGGTGGAGATTGTGTGGATGGACCAGCCAATCCCAATGGGGTAGGAGGGTGAGGGGAGTCGGATGTTAGAGGTATAACGAGTTGGCTTCCTTGAAAAGGTGAGTATTCAGGGAACATCTGATGTGTGATGGAAAGTCTGATGGTGCATGGTATGGAATTCCAGAGAGAGGAGACAGCACAGGAGAAGTCTTGCAGATGGGAGTGAGAGGAGGTAATAAGGCGGGAGGAAAGGCAGATGTCGTGGGCAGAACATAGGGGGCGTGTAGGTATATTTTTGTGGATGAGGCCTATGATGTAAGGGGGAGGGGGGGCAGTGTCATTGAGACCTTAGTAAACCATTACAGGTAGTCCTCGTTATCCAGCGTTTCACTTTACAACGAATGGCATATCCAATGCTTTACAATGCAACCCTATTGGCCGTTTCTTTATGCCGGAATGCGTTATCCAACACTCACTGCCACTGATTAACATGGGACTCACTTTACAACGGTTTCACTATCCAACGCTACTTCCAGAACGGATTCCGTTGGATAACCGAGGACCGCCTGTACTAGGTTACATTTTATTCTGGAGGCTATGGGAAGCCAGTGTAGGGATATGCAGAGCGGACAGGAGAAGTGGAGTGGTGAGTGAGGTAGATGAGTCTAGCAGCAGAATTTTTAATGGATTAGAGTTGAGAGAGTCGAATACGGGGGGTGCCAACTCAGAGAAGGTTGCAGTAATAGAGGTGGAACATGGTGAGTGATTGGATTTTCATTGCATCACAAATTAAAAAAGGGTGAATCTTGACGATATTTCAGAGGTCGAGACAGCAAGACTTCTTGAGGGACTGAATGTGAGGAAAGATGACCCCTAGACAGCAGACTTGAGGTGTTGAGGAGATTGTGGTCGTATTCACAGTGAGGGAGAGGGTTGGTGTAGTGGTGGGAGTCAGGGAGAGTGTTGGTGTAGTGGTGGGAGTGAGGGAGAGTGTTGGTGTAGTGGTGGGAGTGAGGGAGAGTGTTGGTGTAGTGGTGGGAGTGAGGGATAATGTTGGTGTAGTGGTGGGAGTGAGGGAGAGTGTTGGTGTAGTGGTGGGAGTGAGGGAGAGTGTTGGTGTAGTGGTGGGAGTGAGGGAGAGTGTTGGTGTAGTTGTGGGAGTGAGGGAGAGTGTTGGTGTAGTGGTGGGAGTGAGGGAGAGTGTTGGTGTAGTGGTGGAAGTGGAAAACAAAAAGAATATTATTTATGTTTTGACCGTGTTAAGCTTCAGGTAGCGGTGAGACTTCCAGGAGGAGATTGCAGAGAGACAGTTGGAGACACAGGACAGGAGAGAGAGGGAGAGGTCAGGGGAGGAGAGATAGATTTAGGTTTCATCTGCATAAAGATAATACTGTAAACCAAAAAATAGGCCTAGAATAAGCCCCTAATAATCCGATTTTCCAGGTGGCCCCTGCTCTTAAAAATGACAACAGAAGTTGTTGCCAACCAATCAGCGCTGGAGCGAACTTGCCGAGATTCACTTCACCACTGTTTCATTCGAACTATTCAACAAGTTTAAAAAATAGCCAAAACAGTTAAAACATTTTTTACTGGAATTTCAAGTCCAAGTGAAATTGAAGGGGTCTAAGTTCTAGCAAAATATGGGAATGTTTCCAGTGAATCTATATTCAAACAATATAGACCCTGAAATAGGGATTCTGTTGTAGGGGGCAAAAAAAGGGAGAGAGAACTGCTTGCGAATTTTAAAAAATACGCACAATTTTTCATGGTAACAAAACAGCACATTTTGCATGGTTCACAAACTTGGGCAAAATGTTAGCACACCTCTACCCCCGAGTGTTTACTTTACGGCATAAGTTGGATTTATACAAAAATAAATCATTTTTAACATAAGTAGTCCTCTAACGAGGAACATAAGGTGTCTACAAGAGGTTTGCATGAGCTCAGCTCAACAAGTGTAAAGAAATACATATAGCACATTGCTTGTATCATATTAATGCGACCAGGTTGTTTCATGCCTTTCTTTACTTATTTATTGTCTCCTAGATGTCAGAGAGGAATATTCAAGGCAAAGTTCCACTGACAAACACCTGTTATTTGGGATGCACTGACCTCTCAGCCATCTCTAGTCAAAGAAGAGGACAGACTGTGAATTATAATGAATACATTGTTATGGCATACACTGTGTACAGCATACATATTCCGCTTACAAAAATGTTTATATAGTAGTTACCATCAACTACTATATACATATATATAAAACACAAAAGAAAGCCTGCAACAAACACTGAGATAATAAGTATCAATATCAGCTAAATAAATGTATAAAGTGCACAGAAGCCGACAGTGCTGGGGATAATAAATATATGGAAACGAGAAACGAAAAAAGAAAAAGAAAGTATCCCAACGTAAGCACTCAGATATGCAAAACCATCACAAGAAAACACTCAAAAGTTAAAACAATCCACAGTATCCAGTACAGGCATACCGCGCATTAACGTACGCAATGGGACCGGAGCATGTATGTAAAGCGATGATGTGCTTAAAGTGAAGCACTACCTTTTCCCCACTTATCGATGCATGTACTGTACTGCAATCGTCATATACGTGCATAACTGCTGTAAATAACACATGTGTAACAGGCTCTATAGTCTCCCCGCTTGCGCACAGCTTCGATACAGGTAGGGAGCTGGTATTGCTGTTCAGGACGTGCTGACAGGCGCATGCGTGAGCTGCTGTTTGCCTATTGGGCGAGATGTCCTTAGGGGCGAGTGTACTTAAAGTGAGTGTCCTTAAACTGGGGTATGCATGTATAATAGAATAAATGTAGCTGACACCTACTGTAAGTAATTACATTATTAATGAATCTCTGACTTCCAAACTCTGAAGGGATAAATACAGATATTCACCATAAGCTGCAGGGTGTAGAGACATACAATTAGCCTCCCACCACTGTGACCGGACGGTTAATTGTAACAACCTGATGGAACAGTGACACTCCCTCTATATTGCACGGAACTAACACACATAAATGGTGTAATGGAGGGTGAACAGGAGGGCAAAAGACAGCAGTAAGCATAAACATATGGAGATGGTATATTCTGTACAAAATAGGCATAAGCTGCTATGTGCTGCTAAAATCCTGAAAGTGTTCCAAACAGGTACAGATCTGTAATGACATGAGTCCCACAATAAGCAGAGTAAAGCTGAAGTCAGAAGTATAAATACTTAGCCAAGCCAAGCACTTGAGATCAGGACTGCTCAATTCAACACTACCGTGCTGCTTTAAATCATGCTTGCAGGAACGCTGCCAAAAGGTCACCGGATAATGTCTGGTCGTCACTTCACAGTTGCACAGGGAGGAGCAGAGGTAACAACCAGAGGGGGTACTGAGGAGTACACACAGAAAGGAGCCCCGACGCGCACGTTTCGCCACCTGCTTCGTCCGGGGGCTTAGGGATATATATATATATACTGTATATAGGTTAATACATACAGTACTATCTCTTGCTATATTCTATCAATGCAAAACAGACATACTGTATGAGACAAGGAAGGGCTCAGTGAGTAAAGACACTGACTCTGGCACTGAGTTTGAAGCAGGGGAACCTGGTTCAATTCCCGTTGTTGGCTCCTTGTGTCTGAGGATTGGACGTCGGTATCGCCCCGTGACGTGTCCCGTGACGTGTTGGGTGACAGCCCTCGCGTGTGTGCTCTGGCAGTACTCCTACCAGGACCGAACCTAGACTCCGCCCCCATCCCACGTCCCGTGACACAATGGAGGAGGTCACTGTTCCCACTTCACGTCGGAGCCGCAATACTAGGGGCACTCGAGGGGTTAATGCTACCAATTGCTCCACAGCTGTGATACACTCCACCCCTGCCTATCAGTACATAGCCTACCTATAATTATGCATGACTCACAGTGAGGAGGGGCCTTCCCATTGGCTCCCTGCTCCTTATATGCCCAGCCAGCCCTGAGCCAAATTGGATGAGCATAAACCCAGTGTTTATGTTTCGTGTGCTAGCCTCAAGCATCCTGCTCTTGCTTTGCCTTGTCTTTGTTTACCTCTGACCTCAGCTTGTACCCGGACCTCTACCTTCTCTGACCCCTGGACCTCGGCTATGCACAACGTCCATTCTGACCTCTTTACTCCTTGACTCCGGCTACGCACAACGACCATCCGACTTCTCCAATCCTAGACCACGGCAAGTATTACAACTAATCTGACCTCTCCTACCCTGACAAGCTGCACGACTACGACTCTGCAATCTGGACGCGGTTGTTGGTCGGTGTTCTCTAACATTGCCACCTCAGCCCTGCTGTCCCGTCCTGTTTGTGCTGAGCACCCGTTACATTGTGACCTTGGGCAAGTCACTTTATCTCCCTCATACACCAAATAATGTCTCTGTAAAGCACTACGTAAAGGGCTATACAAGAACAAACAATATTTATTATTATTATTATTCATTAAATATATTCTATTATATATGTAGCACCTTTTCCCCCACCCTAAGTGAGATCATGTAGCTACAGGTGTGTTCTGTGCTGGTTCATACCTGTGAGGTGGAACAGAAGGCCTGAGATCTCTGCGATAGTATTGGAGGCATCAGGACAGGCTATCAAGGATGGTTCTTCTGTCAGCGCATCGCCTCCATCCTATGAGGGCCCTGGGGCAGCCAGGATGGTCCTCAAAGGCAACTCTTCCCACGTGTTCACACAGTAAGCATCACACCAGAGATGATATAACTGGGTTTTATTGGTTCAGTACAGCATTACAGGCTCCATTCCCTGAAGGCAATACCCGGGGTTTGAGGCCCTAAGCACCCCTTCTCAGCTTACCTTATTAGGTAACACACATATGACAATACAACCAGGCCCTGCAGGATTTGCTCCCAACACTGCCCACTTTACTGAGACTTACAGTGCTAGAGGGGCTAGAGAATTAGTAGTCCAAGGGGACTTGGCTACATCCTCCCTCTGGTTTTTAAATTCCTCACGACCCCATATGAGGACATAACACCCACCAGATATTTATACAATAAAATAAAATGGCAGTCAACTTTACAACATGGCACAACAGTACTTTAAGACCGGTCAGTAATAGTGGGCGGGGTCAAGCTTTCGGACAAGGTTCCCTTCACTATCCGGTACCGTCACCGAATAGCAGTGCTTGCGCCCAGTCTCCCCAATATACTCCACTCTATCAAAGTGTACATTGCGGCCTATCTGCCACACTTTCATTAAGTAGCAGGCTCTCTCTGCCCTGTAGTGCATACTGTTGCGGGTCCGCTCCTTCATGTCATCTAATATGGCTGCGCGCACCCACTCATCCCGGTAAACTTCAGCTGTTCGCATTAGAGATTCAGGAAGGTAGGGATAATCATACCCTTCCAGTCTAAACGTTTGAACCAACCCGCTATCAGTGCGACTACCCTTGGTTACATTATGCCCGTAGGCCAGACCTGGAAATACCCAGTAGATGGGTCCTTCCCATAGAGGCTCACTAGCTGATTCCTCTCCCTGCACGGCCAGTTTTTAATGAAGACAGGAAAATAGAGTTCAATACTGGTGACGAGCGCGGTGGCCACAACCCCCGGCGGTTCAGCCAATGTGGACGAACCTGCCGGGCGACGTCATGGCCGTGCCCCCCGCCACACCTCCGTCACGCCCTTCCCCCCATGTTTCCCCCTGCAGCTCACTGCAGACCGGGAATCAGAGCTGCACGCACCGCCAGCCTGGTAGGTGCGCGTGCAGCGCAGACAACGGAGGCGTCGCCTAAGAGGACTTGGCTACGTATATGTTTATTATGCAGTGACTTTCGCCCAAACCATTCATTCAATGACCCTATTCATACGGTATGTATATTACATGTACTGTAACCACTGGAGAAAATGATGCGGTATTGTATCCTGTAAAAGGAGACTAATTGCACACGCTGACAGCTAAGAAATATAGAATGCAATGAGGAAAAAAGCTAATTTCGAACAAATTGCAAATCATTCTCGGTTAGGTTATTTATATCAAAATGGGCTAACTGGACACATTAATATGGTAAATCTTGTGGGAAAGGACATTTTTGTAGATTGAGCTACTTTTCATTATTATTTAGAGCAGTTGAGCAAGGTAGTAGGAGTCATTAAAAAATGATTACTATTTTGTGGGTAAGCACCGCTTACCTACAAAATGCTATGCGGTCACCTCTTACTGGTAGATCCACCAAGCTCCATTAAATAGACCTAAAGTGTTAACGGACATTAGCTTCCGTTACATTTAACAAGATCCACAAAGCTTATTTCGTGCAAAAACAATGTCCGTTATGGTCCTCATTAGTTTAGGCTTAACAGTACAGTAAAATGGTTGCACACGTCTGTGCATTTTAACACCAAGCTATGCCTTACCATCTTCTAAAGCCCATACGCGTTAAACCACAATTCTACACATGCACAATGGAATTTCTTGCGTCCTTGATACAGATGAACATGCTCTGTAGTATCACAAAGAAATGCACAAAGCGCACTGGGGCAAAAAGGGATAGATTGTAAATTGTAGAAGTAAAATCAAGGTAATTCCACTTACAGAGTACAAATACTTCCAACACATTGTGTCAAGCTGGAGCGCTTAGGAGTTCCACTATCCTGAAGTGTAGCACAAAGTCTTCCTCTCTGCAGGGCGAGTTAGCAGCCGTTGAGACGAATGCTCTCGCGCGCTGGGAGCAGCAGCTGTTCCGCGTCTCCCCGCCTCTCTTCCTCCCGCTTCCGGGTCTGCGCTGTAGACACAGTGATGTGTGCAGACCCCCGGATTACCAGTGCAAGGTAAGAGTTAGAAAATTCTCATGCACGGCCAATAATGGTGTGAATAACACCTAGGTCGACTTCATACAGGAATATAGGCAACTCCAAAAGACAGTCTCAGTAGTAAACCCACTACTAGTTTAACTCAATACAGAGCTTCGTCAGGTGGCATAGAGTCTACTACCAAATCAGTCATTAAATAGCCCTCTGGTGCCCGCCCATAGGTTAATTGCAAGGCAACATAAGGAAGGATTAACCCCTTAGTGGAATATCCAAGGATGAAATAGGGTGGGGGGGGGGGGGGGGGGGAGGTGCTGTAAGCTTAAAAACATAATGAAGAAAATCAAAAATATATGTATATATGTCCATGTAGGCGAACACACACACACATATATATATATATATATATATATATATATATATATACACAACATATATTTAATACACTAATTTAATAATATATATATATAGCATTTTCAAACAAAGGTTCAATGGTCACATCAGTGACTTGATAATAATTATAATTGTACTTGGCATCCCTGTATGTAGCATTACCCATATAGGACTGATTGGTATTTACCAATTTATTAGTATTTTAGATCACACATATGTCGATGTACTAATTTTAATCATTGGAAATGTTCCCAAAATAAAATACATTCTTCACATTTTACAAAACAGGGTTATTAGCACAAATAACTGTAATCTTATCCCATGCGGCCGGTCACATCCATAGAATTGGCACGAAAGGCACGTTAAACATTAATAGCCTTTAGAAAAGCTTTCCAACATATAAACACATATAATCCCATGTTCTACTTACATTCCTATTGTATTGTACTTGCACATATGTATGTATTTATTTATACAGCGATATAACAGAGTAAATGCTGCACACCACAATATGATAAAGAGTGATACAATTACCGGCGCTCCCATCAATGTACGATCGGCTGCGTCCAATCCACGGCATACACAAAGGGAATGAAGATGGGGCACACGGATTTCCAAAATAAAGAGATTTATTAAAGCATACACAACGTTTCGACCCTAAGGTCTTTGTCAAGTGCAAAAAGGTACTTTTTGGAAATCTGTGTGCCCCATCTTCATTCCTTTTTTTATTTATATAGCGCCGTTCATGTACATAGAGATATTTCGACGCGGCCGTTTTGCTGCACATGGAGTCTCCGCTGCAGTCGCTTCGAAGGTAAGTTTTATTATTGGTTAGGGTAAGGGGTTAATTTAAGGGTTTTAGTGGTTAGGGTAAGGGTTTTACGGTAAGGGCTTAGGGTAGGGGGGTTTTATAGTAAGGGATTTTAGGGTAAGGGCGTTGGGTAGGGGGTTTTAGTTTAGGGGTTTTACTTACAGTACCTTATTGGCCGGCGGTGAAGTGGTTGGCGCCGGAGAGAGTTGCGGCAAAACGGCTGCAACCACTAGTTGTAGCGACTGTTGCTGCTCCAGCTCTAGTTATGGCTCTTATACCAGCTCCTGCTCTCGTTCCTGCTGTGGCTCGTGTTGTGGCTTCTGCTTCTGTGGCACCTCCTCCTGCACCTGCTCCTGCAGTATCAGCAGCAGTTGCCAACAGTCCATCTCATGCAATGTCGGTACACACAGCGCTTAATTCAGGTGGAGACACCATCGGGAGTCTGTGGCAGTCATCAGAGGGCGTTGGGCAAATCATCAGTTAGAAACCAATTAATGTATGTAATCCAACAGACCATCAGGTTGCTCAGGCCACTGTCCAGCCATACCACGCCAACTGTCCCACAGTCCAATGGTACATCACCAGGTAACAATAGTGAAACCCAGTGATTTAGACCGGCGCTAAAACAAACAGTGCTAGTGATTAAGTGATGAATTCACATATAAAACGAAGTGTAACTGCAACAAACTCTCAACCTTCCTATAGGGAATAGGTACAGATTCCCCTCAAGTAGAATGGACGCGGATGGTTGGAAGGGAGCGATGGCAGCAGGAACACCCCAAAAAGTAATTGTGCAGTATATTTGGTTAAGTCGACAGAGTCGCCTTAACCAAATATACTGCACAATAACTTTTTGCATTTTATCTTTTGGGGTGTTCCTGCTGCCATCGCTTCCTTCCAACCATCCGCGTCCACATCACCAGGTAAGCCAATATTACCCACACCTGTGCTCTATTGTGACGTGGCTTGCGCTGCCAGCTTGGGGGTCATAAGCAAAAGAACATGGCGTTCTTAAAAGTAGGTTTTTCTGTTTGTTTCCTAATGTTGGGATTTTTTGCTTGTTCTTTTCTTCGACGGTTACAGTATGATTTAATACTGAACCTTTGATCTAAAAAAAACATAGTTTCTTGTATTTTTTGCTTTGTCTAAAACACAATGAAGGTGCCTGGAAACATTTTTGGGTACACACATATAAATACATTCTTAATATATCTATGATGCTTTCCATGGATTTAATGCTGTGAGGATTACAGTAAAGTTAGGGGGAAAAGCCTAGAAAGAAAGTACTGACATTATACATATGTTATGTTTATTATACATTATTGTTCTCTTTGCCTCCTTTTTTACAAACACGGGGAAGGTAGAACAGTATACACATTATTGTAAGCGATTGCCCATCAACAAATCTGCTACAGTGATGTGGGGATGGGGCATCACGGCCTGTATTAATGGTCACACAACTGAGATGCCTCTTTAATGCGGTTATAATAACATGATGTTACACATAACGTGAAGCTATGTGAAGAGGTTGGATGTGAGTAACGGCAAGTTTAGCGCCGGACTTAAATAACGTAACGCTAAATCCCTGCGTGACCTATAATGGCGCTCTGCGGTTAGCACTAATGTCTGTTATAGCAACACAAGGGCTCGTTACGGCTGAAAACTGCACTTAACGCATACTCAGCATTGACGATCCCCTTTAGCAATTAACGAGACAATAGCTGCAGTGAACGTCTCATTAAGTCACTAACGGAGCTCTGTGAATCCGCACTTCAGTGCTGTAACTGTGACATTATCCTGGCGGTTTATTGTTAAGAGAAGTAAAATGTTTAAAAATATTTTTGTATTACATACATGACTGACTTAGACGTATTTGATCTATTATGTCAGGCCTTTTGTTACTTTGAGCTATATATGTAAAGAAAATGGGACTGTAAAATAAGTATTACTAGGTTAAGTAAAGTGCATAAATACTGAAACCCAAGCACAGCATGTAATATAAGAATAATGCAAAAATAAAGCACCGCAGGAAAATAATGTAAGTTTTAAGAGAGAAATGACTTTACCTCCATGCTGATAATTTCAAATAAGTTAGCAGACTGAAATAATTGGAAATTGTAATTTAATTACAACGAGGCTTAGAAAGGTCTTTATAAACTACAGCAATAATAGAATGAATGAGTCCTATTGATAATGTAACATTACCTTAAATTAAGATAGCCAGTTAAGTGCTAAAACTGTGTGCAAATGTAAAAATAATGGTGTTTCCCATATGTTATCCACTGAGTGAATTCTATGACATTTTCTGCAGAAACCAATTAATTAAAAAGCAGACATGTGAACAGTATTTGCAAGGATGTTGTTTATAACACAATTAAGACTTTATTTTCCCTTTCGACTACCATCAATGTTAAATTCATGATCATGAAATTGTTATATTGCAATAAGAGACCAAGAACATTATTTTATATTTAGGACGGGGCCATGGCAATTCCAAAACCATATGATGAAAATGAGAACTACAATAGCAGATGAGTTATATAGTACTGAGACTTTAGTGTAATGCATTTTAAAGTCAGCTGGTAGCATACCGAGAATAAGCAAAGAACAGCATGCCTTGCTCCCACTCATAAATACAGTTTCCTATAATATATTGCCAATACACTTCTGTTTAAAAAGCATTGCATCATGTAAATGAAGATGCTTAGTTGTTGAATACTATTCTTTGTACAAAACTTTACATTTCTCTTGATTGTATTGCCCCTGGATTTGATCTCATCATGTTTTCTTGTGTTACGCGCGAGTGTTGAATGTTCGGACTATGAACCTCACAGCAAAGGAAAGAAATTGAATCACCTTTGGTGTGACATTAATAATTGGTGAGGTGTGAATAACAATTTTAGACCGTGCCTCTGTAAAGAAAACGGATCTTGACGTATAATTGTCATGATAATGGTGGTATCCTCTGAGTCTTTATGGACTGTGAGCTTTACATTCTCAACACAGCTCAAGACTTACGACTATAATGTACCTGTTTTATCAGAACAGCTCTATATTAAGTTCCTCAATTGGGTGTTTAGACCTTTACACTCTTATTTTAAGCATCAGAAGCCGTAAAGTATTATCCTACTGGATGAAAGTGACTGTATTGTAAGTAGAAGAAAATGTGTATTTAAGAGAATGATGTGTTTCTTTGTGTGAAAGAGTGAGCTTCGAGCCTTGAAGAGGACAGCATATACAATAAGTAATAATACGGAATTAGGGTCCGATAATAATAATTTCGGCCGATTGTGGTGCGATCGTTTGGTTTGGGGCTAACTGAATAAAATTAAGATGCATGAGAAAGAAAGAGACTTTGAAGACAGATTTGTTTTCATGCAATCTGTTACACAGTAATGAGAGAAACAGTGTTAGGAGACGGCAAAAAGAGCAAGGTAAAAATCGTGATAAATTTAATAAAGAGAAATGTGACACGTTTTATCTACTCAGTAGAGATGGGTGAATTTTTCATACAAATTCATATTTGCTCTGGATTTGCGAATTCTTTCATTTGCAGATTTTTGCGGAGCAGTCTCAGGGAGAGGGAGATGTTGCTATTTTAGTATATTCCCAAGCACTATATATATATATATATATATCCCCTCAAACCCCATATGCAGAGACGCCTCCGCTCAAAATGGAACTATGCGATTAGTATATGCAAAGTATATTTAAATGACCCATACCCCACACCTCCTAAAATGACTTCAACAAGATCTGTCCTGACAGGTCAGGTCTTAAGCTATTTTGTGAGGAAGAGTTTACAGTCAGGTCCAACAGGAACAGAACCCACAACCTCTGCTATGCAGGGCAGCAGTTTCCCCAGCAAGCTGAGCCAGCTCCCATATAGTTCCACTGTCGTAGCATAATTTTGGAGATACAGATGTAGCAAAGCTGACTGCTTCAGCGCGTTCCGGCAGCCGCTGCCCAAGAACAGTAACTGACCCGGGAGGATTAACGCTTTGTGGGTCCATCCGTCTGAGTGGGACCCTGCAGCATTAGTCCTTTTGGGACATCTGCAGGGAGAGGAAACCGATACTAACCTTTTAGATAAGCTGCACAGCCATCTCTCCATCTGTAGCGTCTTCCCGCAGCGCCGATGATAAGTTCCAGGGCTTGGAAACCCCCATGATCAGGTAGATCCCCGAATTTGGGTCTCTACATCATGATGGGGGAAGCTATATGACCCCATTTGGTCATCTACATCATCAAGGGGCTGTACAGTGTTACATGTCCTGTTCGAACTCCTTCATGAGGTAGATGACTGAATATGGTCAAATAGCCTTCCCCTCATGATGTAGAGACCCATATGTGGGCATCTACATCATACGGGGGCTGTCAAACCCTACATCTCTTACCTTCATCGCTGCAGGAAGACCTGCAGATGGGGATGGAAACAGCTGTGCAGCTCCTCCACAAGATTAGTATCGTTTTCTCTCCCCAAGTGATGGCCCATCAAGTGATGGCTAAATGCTGTGGGGTTCCCATTCAGAAGTATGGTCCTCCTTCAGCGTTTATCCTCCCGTACTGCAAAATGTACTGTTTTTTCAGCCGTGGGTTTCCCGTGGTTAGTCGTGGCCCCAAGAACAGTTAGTCGTGCCACATCTGTATGCTGATAGGATATTCAAATTATAGGAAGGAAGCCAATGCGAGTGTCCACCAGAAGTATAATTAGGTATGAGTAGAGCTGGTATGAGTAGAGCTCAAAGGTATGCTTTAACAGTGGAGCAATCCAGCAGCTGCTAGATCTCCTGCTCCGAATTGTAATGGCTGTCGGTTCTGATCCTGTTGTACCTCACAATATCCCCTTCCTCACAGAGAGCCTTAGGATTGGACTTCTCAGGGTAGACCTTGTGGAAATCTTTTATGAGGTGCGGTGTGTGGGAGTTATTTCAATATACAATAGGTAATAGATAAAGAAAAGTACCTTCTACATTTTGCACTTCATATCCCTAAAGTATCATAAAGCTTAACTTTAATAATAAAAGAAGTTTTAACATCCCACAATTAAAAATGGTGTTGACCTTTATCAACAAATGAGGTTTAAATCAAATCAAAATTACCCCTAGTCTACTCTGTAATACTGTAAGTAATGTCTTTGAATGCTGTATATATAGAGGATGTAATATTGAAGCAGCCTCTTGTTAAGGGATCAATACATTCCCAATGCTGAGATTACTTTAATATAAGCGTGAGATATGAGTCAATTAAATGTACTTTGCATATCCCGTTAGCAAATCTCCCAGGTGTGCTTCTTTTTGAGCACAGCGTCTCTCTCCACATGTTGTTTGAAGTGAGGTTTACGGATATATGTTACCATATATGTAGATGTAGATGTAGATGTATGTTTTTTGGAACAATAGTGAAGTAAGACTCTCCGCGGATGGATGTTGACAAGTTTGTCCATCGCTACTCTGAAGCATTAAGGCCAATTAGATTCTTTAGAGCCTATGGCTAGAGTTATTTTATTTGCAATCAGGTTGCTTCTTAGGTCTACACCCTGCTTCCTCTTTATCTTTTGGGCCATGATTATGGTCCAGTGTAGAGAAACGTAAGAGGACCATTGACAACTACAATCCCATGAATGTTTGGCAAATCCCTAAAACATCAAGCACCAGGACTATTACCTGCCACACCCCAATTTATGTAATGTGCTATAATAAACCTCAGGCTTGTGCTGTACGTCAGACCCTATTCCATTAAGGGTCACCCTTAACATGGATCAATATAAAATACAACTCAGTATTAGTATATGAGAGTGTCCTGTGCTGTGTTACCACCTGCTCAGATTCGGAAACACGTCTATATTCAACCTCCTCCTATCTCGTTTCCCCCAGGTGCTGCCCACTTCTCCAACAGCCTTCTCCTAATTTAACCCTATGCCTTCCACTTCTCCAGTCACCTCTGACCAATGCATTATTTCCCCTTAAACATAATCCTTTTTGGTCTGTCAACAGGTCATTTGGACCCACAGCCGTGCTGATCTTGCACAAATGGTTAATATGTAGCAATCAGAGAAGGCTGGGGAATTTATCTGCTCGTAGATTCAGTGTTTCCCAACTCCAGTCCTCAGGGAACCCCAACAGGTCACGTCTTGAGGATATCCCTGCTCCAGCACAGGTGGCTCAGTCAAAATTACTGAGCTGCTGATTGACCCACCTGTGCTGGAGCAGGGATATCCTTAAGACCTGACCTGTTGGGGTTCCCTGAGGACTGGAGTTGGGAAACACTGTCGTAGATCCTCTCTTTTAATAATTTGAACCCGTTCTGATTTGGGATCTTTGCTCAGCTTTAATAGATCTTATTTGGATCCCTTAAAATGCTACTTTTCACTGCTAGACCTTGTCAGTCCTTGTCATGCTGCTAGTTCTGATGCTTTGGTCCCTTTAAAAGAGACAATACAAGGGGCAGTTACAAAAAAAATTGTTTTTGTTTTTTTATGCGCAGCCTTTGATTATCTTAAAACTAATTCCAAAGCTGCCAATCGATTATTTCCCTCCCGTGATTGATCAGCAAAGATCCTGCTTCCCAGGGTTTGCTAAATGGCTGCCTTTCAGTTTCACTCAATGCTTCAGACAGTGTAACTCAGCAGCTACAAGGTATTCTTATCTATTGTTAAAGTTTGCAGCTCAAACAGCTAGGAATATTGGCAACAAATTATCACAAACAGGGAAAGTGTTGCAAAGATCTTGCACTGCTTGGGAAGTGTGTTAAAACCTGCTTAAAGAAATCAAAGGATGCTCAGTATATAACAAACAATAAAAAATGGCATTAAGAGTGGAATGAAAAAAAAAAGTAGTAGTATTATCTAATACTACAAAACTTATTTACTTAAACACATGTAGAAAATGGCACGGCCTGCTCCTTTAAGAAACTATTATTCTCTTTTTCTGTCCATAGCAGTGGGCTCTGTTTTTAGGCTCATCAAAGGAGTGCAAGAAACTTTGTAACATCACTCTTACTCTTTGTCATTTTCAGTTGGCTTCAACAACTATTCAATGCTTGTTTTGTGTCCGGCGCAAATGAATTCTGAAAAGGACATACAGGGCAAATTAAACAGACTTGAACTTATCCACCTGAAGAATCTGAAGTGATTTGGCACATGGAGAACTTTTTTTTCTTCTTAATCATAAAGACAGTGTCAGTAATAATCCTTAATCTATCACTTCAGTTTGTAAGGAAGAGAGAGGTGACAGTGCACACCTCCATCACCCGTTCTACATCTTTTGCGATCACACTGTCAAATTACTATTATCAGTAGGTCAGCTGTACATTTGTCTGTGCAGACACTAACATCACAGTACATTAATTCACTTATGAAAGGGTACACCAATCAAGTCTCTGTGATCATATATTGTGGTTTGGAGCCTGTCGTGTATAAAAAAATATATGACCTTCTAACGCTACTCCAATTCTGCAACTGCAGTTTTGGTTCATTAATGTAGTTGCTGGTTTAACATTTTATAATCATGAAAGAATCCCAATAGGCAGAGCAACAGATGAGTGGTGGATGAAATGTACTGAACTGAAAAGCATGATTCTACGATTTATATTTACTACCGAATATGTTGTTCTTTGCATAGTTATCGTTCTTTTGAAGGCATTAGATCATCAGTGGCTATTAAATATGTTTAGCAAATACCAACCGCATATATTTATAGTTTATTAACTAGTTTACAGTTCTAGAAGAAGTATAGATTTATGGCAGGATATGTGCACACACATATATTCTCACAAAACATTAATTGTTGATCCAACATAGCCTGTTAAATATATAACATTCATAATGTGTCCCTTCACTCACAGTGCAAAGGTACCGCATCCAATTTATTAAAGAAGAACATTCCAACTACTTTAATTTTAATGTTTTTTCATAATACATGTTGTCCTGAACGGCACACCTGTGAGCACCTGACTTGTATATGTGACAAGGGTTAATACACACAGCTATCCAGATCACACAATTATCTCCCCACCGGGTCCCTCAAATGCGTAATATCTTCCATTAATCCATCATAATATATATCTTTAATTGCTTCCACCACTAAAGTTACAGAAAAATATAATCGCTAGGGTCCTTGGTCCCTGTTTACTAAACAAAATATGTAATTAGCACACATGTAGTGAAATGTGTCCAAAAATATAATCACTCTTCAAAACGTTCAAAGTTCAATCAAAGCCTAAATCATTACTTATTAAACTTTAGATTTAATATACAAAAAAGTACAGTGTCTAGGTTACAGAAAGAAGATGAATAGAAGAACATACAGTACAATAATTGCAGACAATGTATATATCCACAAGTCATACAGCACTTCTAAATGAGAAATTGTGTGTTTCACTGGTGCACGGAGAAAAGGACAACCCTAAGAGTTCCAAATACAAAATAGTTACATACAAATTACACCAGCACTCAAAATGGAGAGAATACAAGAATTCTGCAAAAAAATCAAAAAGTGTATTGATAGTTACTGTAAAGGAAAAATGATATACAGTCGTATGCAAAACATTTAATCTGAATACGACATGAGATAGGATCGTAACTGCTGATATTCTGGGTATTTCAAAGTATCAGAAAACGCTGAAAACCTCAGTGGTCTCCAAATCAAACTTGTGTATCTCACACTAGCAAAAAGGCATAGAGATATATATACAGAGAACTAACAAAATATATACAATGCAAGGGCGCCGAGTGAGAATTATATACAGCGAGTGTAAATATCTATCTGCTGCAGAAATATCCGAACAGAGCACACAGCATAACAACAGGACGCCACAGTGGCAGAAACGCACCAAGTATCCTGCGGTCACCTTTTCCTTTTTTGCTTGACTAATTAATTTTAATCTTCAGGGAAGTACCACAGTGCTCCTTATACATGGGAATGAGCCAGAAGAAGAGCTAAGCAAGCTCTGATCGTTTGCCCCATGTGCAGCACTCGGTGTGGTAGATCGCTCTACATTTGCATTCCGTAGTAGAGTGATTGCAGATGAGTACTTGTCGCTGTGCTAGTTATGCTGTGTGCTCTGTTCTGATCATTCTTCTGCAGATATATATTTATATTTACACTCACTGTATATATTTCTCACTCGGCGCCCTTGCCTTGTATATATTTTGTTAGTTCTCTGTACATATATCTGTATTCCTTTTTGCTAGTGTGAGATACACAAGTCTGACTCTGAGTATTGTGATAACTTTTGAATACTCAGAATATCAGCAGTTACGATTCTATCTCACGTCATATTCAGATGAAATGTCTTACATATGACTGTATATAATTTTTCATTTAACTATCAATACACTTTTTGCTTTATTCCAGTATTCTTGTATTCTCTCCATTTTGAGTGCTGGAGTAATTTGTATATAATAAATGCAGACAGGGTAATCAAATAAAAAGGAGTAAAAATAGATTTATCTAATTACATTACCGCATAACATCATCAGATTAATTCAGAGTGGGCTTGAAGTTGAAAATATGGAAATTCACGTGTGCAACAGACAAACACACCCCTCTATGTTGAATTTCTCCTTTCATGTCTCAATTGCTGACTTATATATTAACGTTCTGCATTAACTAGGATAAGCCCACCTTCTGGGCATATTCCTAACCCACCTCTCATCCATCTGCAGCCAGTAACATTTTTATGACTTAAGGAAAAAAAAACCTTTAAAAATCTGCCTGGACATATAAAATGTCCCATATCTTAATTCCTATAATACTTAGAACAACGCCATCTCCACTGTTGCGTCTGTATAATTAAAATGAATGCATGGATATCAAATAGGCACACACAACTTGTACTTTTGCATGAGAAAACATAAACCAATTTAATCAGCTGAGTTCCCTGGTCGTAAATACATATCTCACCTCCTTGTGAACCGCAACCGTATGCCAGATATCTCATATTTAGGGAATGGATAAGAGAACATCTGGTTGGGGGATATTTGAAGAATGGGAGGTCTCTTTTGAAGCTGACGCCCCAGGAGCACTGGTAGGTCTGGGTACTTACTGTCACTAATATACACATTTCGTTTTAGTGGGCCACCAATGACAACCCCACGTTAAGCTCTGGTACTGTTGGCATGTCGTGTAAAACCAGAGACAGAACATGAAACACAGACAGAGCTCAGTGCTACACCCAAAGACACTAATACACGGTACAGTGCCTAAATATATATATATATAGATGTCTTTTGAATAAAATGGTCTTTTAGTGTAACTCTTTGGCCAAAGTGTTGTAAGCCCTTGAGCCCCTCCAAGGCAGACCACGTCTCAAGGGTCCTAACACTAAAATAGATTCTTAATAACCTGTACATTACCAGGAAGAATGATTTATAATAAATCTGTCAAAATTAGTTGCATAGTTCTAAGTCTGATTGAAGCTCTTATTAACCTGTATAATACCAGGAAAAGCACTCTGTATTAGATTTGTCGCAATCAAACTGGATGCAAGTTCCCATGGGTGTGGAAGGTGCAAAGGAGTAAGCTTTAACCATTTAAAAGTGGGGAGGGGTGAGCTTCAAACTAGGGAAGGAGGAGCCACCCTCCAAATCGGCAAGGACCAGCTGAACAAGAATTGCAAAACATACAGCACCCCTATAAGCTCATATTGAACCCCCAAAATAACCACAACATATATCTATGCGCATAAGCAGTGTTCAACAAACCTATACATTTGCACGCCCCGGGCGAGTGGATTTAACATCGTGGTGAGCTCCTATTGGCCCAAGCAGCACCCTTATGGTACTAGGTGGCGAGTAGATTTTTTTTGTTTGGCGAGTAGATTTTTTGGTGATTTGTCGACCACTGCGTATAAGTGTCAAAGAGGAGTGCTACTGAGCATGGCAATATATATTTAAAACCAGAGACAGAACATGAAACACAGACAGAGCTCAGTGCTACATCCAAAGACTCTAATACACGGTACAGTGCCTAAATATATATATATATATATAGATGTCTTTTGAATAAAATGGTCTTTTAGTTTAACTCTTTGGCCAAAGTGTTGTTAGCCCTTGAGCCCCTCCAAGGCATATCACCCTCATGGACCAATAAACTCCTTCCAATTTGTCTTACAAATAATAAAAGTAGGTCTTCTTCTTTTTTTTTTTTTTAAATCTCTGTTAACTCTTGGTGTCCCAGGTTATTACAATACAGAATATTTTTGTGGTATTATGACACATTTGGTGGAGTTTTTTGGCCCCAGTTTGTGAGACTGTGATAAAAGGACCCCTTATTGTGAACATAAGGAGATTGGTCATCCTAATGCATGGTCGGCAACTCCAGTCCGCTACAACAGGTCAGGTTTTCAAGATATCCCCTGTTTCAGCATGGATAGCTCAATCAGTGGCTCAGTGAAAGACTGAGCCACCTGTGCTGAAGCAGGGATATCATGAAAACCTGAGGACAGGCTTTTGAGGACAGGAGCTTGCCACCCCTTTCCTAATGGATGCAAATGTTAAATAGGCACTAGCTCCACAGCATCTGTGTTGCCCCACTTTGGACCAATTAATGAAACAAGATTGGCTTTCCATATTGTCTTTTGTTTCATAATAAAAATACGATAGCATCAAACCATAAGTGAGTAGCTCTAAAAGATGAGTGACATTTGGTACACAAATCAAATCAAAGTGGTACTATTTAAACATTATGCAAACGATTTCACTTTCTTTATATTTGGGCTGTCCTTGCTGCCTTGATAAGTATCTCTCTTTAGCCGTTCTTTGTTAAATTACCCTAATATTGCAGCATTCAGTGATTGAGCTGGCGTGTATCCTGCAATATGAGCTAACAAGATGGGGGGAAAAGTAGAAGACAATTTGTTGTGGATCAGCTTATTAACATTCAGAAGGAATAATAAAGAACCTACAAGCAATTCATGTATAAGTCGTTGAGGCATTTGCAACCATAATTGCAGTTTTCAACTACAGGACTAATGGCATTCTGAACTATTCTAACCATCTTATTTTGAATAATGTATTGAAATAAAAATGAATATGTGCAATATCAAATATTGATTTATAAAATATAATTGCAATTTGTAAAATTACACCTGGAATCTGTTCATATTGCAAATCAGCAGTCGTCAGTTGCATACAATTGTATTTAAACTCCAATGCATCAAAAAAGCAAGAATAGATTAATTTATCACCTTTATCCATGTCCAATATTTCCAGTTCAATACATTCTGCATAATTTACCTTCCACTATTAAAACAGAATTTGCTGCTCGGATGGGATTTTCTGTCAGAGATCACATCCTCTTTGACATTATAGGAATAATACATCAAAGTTTTACTGTAGGTATTCAGTGCTACAAAATACCACCAGAAATGTCAGGGAAAATACCTTATTATATTTAATGAGAAAAGGCAGGTGCACAAATGAAGTTAAATGTTTCTCAATTGAAACCTACAGTACATGTGAACGTATCCTATTAGAGATACAATTTCAGGAGCAAAATGTGGATATTTTCAAACAGGACTGGCATTAAACCCTCTATTTATCAGACATTAAAGCAAAATGTCACCCAAAGGCCAGCCATTGTTACGGGAGATTCTAGCAGGGTTGCGATGTCCTGACGTGCTGTTTAAATAACAGTAACTGAAGGGAGAAATATTGTCAGTTGACTGAAGTAGGTAGAGGTTTTGTGAGGGCATACTTGTACTTGAGCTAAGGTCCTGAGCTAAAGCAGCAGTCCAAGCTGCCGTTTTTTTAATTTAATTTCCCCCCCCCTTTAATATGTGCATCAATACAATCCCCACAGTGATAAGTAGTTAGTTGTTGCCAATCGATCCATTCTCCTGTGATCGATCGGCGAAGATTTGGCTCGGGGGTTCACTAAATGGCTGTCAGTGCAGCAGAAGGGGACCAAAGATGCAAAGTTCTGTGGGGAAGATCATGTGACCAGAAAGTCACTAGATACAATTGTTGCACTGCTAGAGAGAGGACAGGGCTCACAAAGGGGTTTACCTGAGCCTGTTTCAGAAGAGGAAAGGGATGTGATTTTCTAAATGGTTGCTATAGAAACAAAAAAAATGCTTGTTACATTATAATACATGCAAATGTAATTCAGAGTTGTTATTTTTTATGCTACATGTATTTTCTCATAGTACAGAACTGATTTATATAAAAACGACATGTAGGATATTGCTTGGTCTGCAGCTTTAAGGATACTTTCCCTGATAGCTGACCTTAAACAACATTTTGTAAAGAATGTTATAATCTAATTTTTTTCCCTTAAGTAATGATATCCATGCTCCTTTGGATATTCTCTTGAATGTTCCCTTATAAGGCCAATATTTGTATGTTTTATGCAAATTCACCAATTCCTATCACAGTTTGCAAATACCTGAATAGTCCATGATATATATAAATTGTCCCGTGAGTGACATATCTGCATTTGCCATTTTTTGTGAAGCTGAAAATTTTCACCATCCATGTACTGAATATCTCAAATCTGCTATCAATGTGCAAATGTTTCACACATTTATAACAACCATTAACAGCATTGTACATTTCCTAGCAATACAGAGAGAATATATCCCTGTTCTTTTAGAGATCACAATTTATTTTTGTACCTGAGGCACACACAGAGATAAAATAACTTGCCCAAAATGCAGGACACGGTTTATGCCCAAGGTTTTTTTATTCAAAGACTAGTTATTGAACAGCAATTCTGTTCCTCTGTGGGGTGTGGATATGGAAAGCATACAGGCTAAGGTTAGTCAAACAGGAGCCCAGGTAATAACAGTTGTGAGAAATCAATGTAGATTTAATGGTGAAGGTGGTTTGACAATAGAGAGGCGTGAACGTTTTGCCTAATTTCATGAAGCTGGCAAATTGTCTCTTTTTGTCGAGCTTCCAAAAATCGACCTTTTAAAAAACGTTTGCAAAGTATCTCCATAGCCTGAAATATGGGTTTTGCTGGAATGGGTGAGAGGGGCAGAGAGAGGGAGTGGGGGAAGAGAGAGAGAGAGAGGGAGTGGGGGAAGAGAGAGAGAGAGAGAGAGGGAGTGGGGGAAGAGAGAGAGAGAGAGAGGGAGTGGGGGAAGAGAGAGAGTGTGAGTGGGGAAGTGAAAGAGAGGGAGTGGGGGAAGAGAGAGTGTGAGTGGGGAAGTGAGAGAGAGGGAGTGGGGAAGAAAGAGAAAGAGGGAGTGGGGGAAGAGAGAGAGAGAGAGGGAGTGGGGGAAGAGAGAGAGTGAGTGGGGAAGTGAGAGAGAGGGAGTGGGAAAGAGAGAGAGAGAGAGAGGGAGTGGGGGAAGAGAGAGAGAGAGGGAGTGGGGGAAGAGAGAGAGAGAGGGAGTGGAGGAAGAGAGAGAGTGTGAGTAGGGAAGTGAAAGAGAGGGAGTGGGAAAGAGAGAGGGAGTGGGAGAAGAGAGAGAGAGAGAGAGAGGGAGTGGGGGAAGAGAGAGGGATTGGGGAAGAGAGAGAGCGAGGGAGTGGGGGAAGAGAGAGAGAGAGAGGGAGTGGGGGAAGAGAGAGAGTGTGAGTGGGGAAGTGAGAGAGAGGGAGTGGGGAAGAGAGAGAGAGGGAGTGGGGGAAGAGAGAGAGAGAGAGAGAGAGGGGGGGGGAGAGAGAAAGAGAGAGAGAGAGCACACCTTAGATACCTGAAAAATATGCCAAATTAAATCATTTGAATATACTTTGCATATTCAAATTACTGTAGTATATTTACTAAATATCTCAGGTGTGTTTACAGATATCTTTTCATGTTCTCAGTGGTTTCTCTCTCTCCAAAGTTTGAAGAATAATGTCAACTTTGTCGATTTCAACCAAATTTGTTAGGTTACAAAAAGTTCTAGCAAACATTTTAGAATTTTTGAACTTTTTTTTGAAAGTTTGAGCGAAACAAGATAGGCAAAATCAATTTTGGGTAAGTTCCCATATCTCTATTTGACATGATTCGTTACTGAATGTAAGAAACATGTGTGAGTCCTATCTAGCCATGTATAAAGGCCCAGACTTTAGTACATACTTATGAAACCCCTGAAATATTACTGTAGCTCAGACTATATGCCTGATGCTGAAGTGGGGACCTTAGTCTGTATACCTATGTTAGCTACTCCACGTGCATGGAGCCAGTACGGGAACCCACCACTTGGATGTATATAAAAGATTTATGTATATGGTATATATAGTAGACGGATAACAGTAACCTCGTGATCCTTAGAAATAGGATCACTGCATACGAGTCACAATACACATTATCATCACAATTCACATAAACGCTGCGCATGTGTGTGTTATAGTCAGTCTTATAGTTATGTTATATTGAGTTATGTTATAATGTTATAGTCAGTCTCCCAATCTTGGGTAGTCAGACCCATATTTAGAGTACCAGTACATCATTGGAGCATGTGTATTTTCAGTGTGTGTTGCAGACCTGTACTTCACAAAGGTGTCTCTTTTGGTAACACTATACCAATGACCCATTGGGGGTATTCCCTGTCTCTCTTTTGGAGCTCCGGTTCTCTGCTGAACCTCCTTGTTTCCACGTGGGATGCATGCAGGTCCCGGATCACAGGAGGCTTTCAAACAAGCCTCACTCTCTCAGCTCAGCGCAGATATGTCTCCCTGTCATGGCTGCCCCCTCTCTTAAACCTCGCTCTCCCTCTTAGTCCCTCCTCCTTCACCAGCCTTCCTACTGGCTTGTCACAGTCACATTTCCATAGAGGAACCTGTTAGGTGGCAGTGTTCAACAAGTGTTGCTTGGCATACACAGGGGTTTATGATGAAAAAGAGAGAACCAAGTGGATATGGCAGAATTATTAAGATTACTGGAAAAAATAGTGGGTGTGTGTATCGTACGGTACGTAGAGTAATAGAGCGACCTAGAGAAATAGTCCAATTTGGGTAACATTATGCAACTTGGGAAGAATTCTGTGACCTAGGAGGAACAATGTGACAAGGGAGCAACAATGGGGATGGGAATAGACTTTCAGCCTGGTTGAATGTTTGAGTTAGGCAGGGCCGGCTGGTAATATTGTGGGGCTCGGCGCAGGGAACTGGTGCGGCGTCTCTTACCTTCTCCTTCACTATGTCTTCCTGCAGTGTCCCTCATAACGGTGCTGTGACATCAAATGGCGTTGTGTTGCCATGACAACGAGACATCATGCGACGTCCTGTTGTCATGGCAATGCGACACCATTTGACATTGCAGCACCATGATGGACACTGCAGGAAGACATTGCAGAGGAGAAGGTAATCGAGTTACAGAGGCTCAGCGCTCTCCCCCGGCAATCAGTTTAATGGTTGTGGGGAAGAGCGCAGGGCGGGGCTCGATGCAGTGACACCGCTGGCACCACCATCATGCCAGCCCTGGGGTTAGGCCTGAAGAGAGCACCCACCCTAATATGAGAGATTATTGAAATAGAATAGAGAAGGAAGAAGGATGCTACAGCGTCAAGGGGGGTGTAAGTAGTAGAGCTGGAGACTCATTAAAAGCAATTGAGGAAGGGGCATATATCCCCTCCCCCCCAATTGCATGCCTGCCGTCTTATACTTGGAGTCTTAGGCTGCGGGCACGGAGATTGTGATCTTAGGCTGCGGGAATGGGGATGGTTCCTCTATGAGGCTGTCTATAGTGCGTGCCAGAAAAATCTGTTTTCATGCATGGCGGCCGAGCGGCAGCTGAGTCACGTGAGCGGTTCGCCCAATGAGGGAGAACCAGCTCCGTGACGTCACGGCCACGCCCCCGACACGCCTCCCCGTCTCCTCGGCATGCAGGACACAGATCTCTCCTGCTGCAGGCGGCGGGGAGAAGCCGAGTGAACGCTGGCGCCCTCTCCAGCGTTTACCATGGCCGCAGCCTGAATTTGACGCTCACCAGATTATACCTATTTAACATCCCACATTACCTGGCAGTGAAATAATTTCCCTCAGAAATCTGTCTGCGACATCAGTAGGGTTTTAAGAAAGCAATCCTTGGAAATCTGAAAATAAAAATATAATAGGAGACATTTGTAGAAGCTGGAGGCAGCATTTTGGCAGCATGACACAATGTCAAAGACATTTTATGCACAAAATTGGCAGCAAAATTGTTCAGGGATTAATTAGGAGTTAGGCCTTAAAGGGTTTCTGAATTTTTTTTTTATTACAAAGAGCAAGATTTCCTGGAATTATTCCCAAAAATAGTTGAGGTCTAAATTTGTGAGTGACGGATTGGAGAGAAAAAAGTTAAATTATGTTTAGGTTCAGTCAAAACATCTTGTTAGCCCTCCCTGCTAATGATTGTCATGGGACCCAGTTTGGTTTGAAAGGTTTGCAAATACATTTCTGACACGTCACCTGATACAAGTGTCGCCAGGAACTGTCACACATGAGTTGCAAATAAAAGAAACAAAACACGGGCGGCCCTCCTGTGGTATGTATGTATGTATGCCTTTATTTATATAGCGCCATTAATGTACATAGCGCTTCACAGCAGTAATATACATGACAATCATATAAATAACAAATAAGATAAATAACACACGATGGGGAGAAGTGCTTCAGACATAAAAGTAACATTTAGGAAAAGGAGTCCATGCTCCGAAGAGCTTACAATCTAATTTGTTGGTAGGAAGAACGTACAGAAACAGTAGGAGGGTAGTCCTTGTGAAACATCAAACACATTTTATTGAGGTGCTCTCTCTCTCTCACTCCCCCCTTCTCTCTCTCTCACTACCCCCCACCTGTTAACCGGGGTGTGGGGTGTTACCCAGCAGCAGAGTCCATGTTAGATGTCCCTGTGCTCCTCCCCTGTCAGTGGCCCAGTATAACTATTACTAAGCATGAGGGACGTGGAAGTGTTGTGATTAAGAAATTGGCAGGTGCCTAGTTTAATGCAGGATTGATGACATTGATAATGTGGCCAAGGCATGAGTAGAGGAAGTTGTGCCGTATCATTCTTCACCCACCTAGAAGTACCATTAACCCATTACAAGCTGCACACTGCAGATACACTACTGCAGGAGTAGCCAACTCCAGTTCTCAGGGGCCACCAACAGGTCAGATCAAAAGGATATCCCTGCTTCAGTACAGGTGGATCAATCAGTCGCTCAATTCAACAGGTAGGGCCCGGGGGTAGTGAGAGAGAGAGAGAGAGGGGGTGAGAGACATTGATGACTAGAACTGGGCACCCCTGAATTATTGTGATGTGGGTGTGAGCTGCAGATTGGGATATGGGAATGTTATACTTCCAGGGAATGGTTGAAGACAATTTGGGGTTGTAAATAGCGTCCGCTAGTAAGAAAGATTCTACGTGAGAAAAAATATGAATACTTTCTTCTTAAGGCCATAGCGTATCTCGAAAGCTCGCACAAATAACAGCGTCTCGTTAGCCACAGAACAGTATCATCTATTCATTTTTGATTATTAAAGCTCGGCTAACACGGTACATAAACTATAAAAATACTAAATGCGCAAATTAAAACAGATAAACAGTAAAATAGTTACAGTTGCTGCCAAAATGTTACATTGGCGCACACTGCTAACTAGACAATGAAAAATGAGCATGAATGGACTGGGGATATATTAAGAGTTCCTGGTTGCTCTGAAATAAAATGAAGAAAAGACAAAATATGGTGAAGTACGTTTTTGTAATGGTCAATGCGCAAAAGTAGACCGCTACTTACAAAGTAGCAGATGTAAACAAGCATATAGGATCTAAAATCCTCTCCGTTCTGCTGCCTGGAGTGATGATCCGCCTCCTCTCCACGTGGGACGCCGAGATTCTCTGTAGCGGATTCCCTCCGACTGCAGCTGCCCTCCTGAGCTTCCTGGTTCCTCCTCTGATGTCGCGAGACTGCACTGCTGACGTCACTCGACCAGAATAACAGCCGCAACTTGAAGATAATGTCCAGGGGCGCTCGGATATGGGGGGACTATGATAGATGTAGATATTGGATAGGGGATGCTGAGAGTTGTCTTAAAGCCTCCACCCTACGCGTTTCGTCCTGTAACTAGGACTTCATCTGGGGAATCTATATATATATATATCCATACAGACATACATACACAGAGAGTGTATCCGGCATTTGACAACTAGAATTGTTTAAGCAAGAGCGTTAGAGAAACATGGCTTGTATGTTTATTGAAATAATTATTTTGTTTTTTAAATAGTATATACTGTAACAAAATAATTTTTGTCTTTATTTGATAGTTACAGTAGACAAAGCAATTCGGACATACAGCAATGAAAATTACATCAACTCCAATTCTTCATGTTTCCTTGTTGAATTAAGTGCTTTCTGTTACAGGAAATTATTATACAGATTGACTTAGTGAGGTATTAAGTTAAGTGTCTGTAATACAACAATTAATTAGTTACATGTAGCCATGGTATTACATTCTTTACCTTTTCTGAGATAGGAAACACTTAGATCTTCCATATGAAAAGAAGAGACTATACATACCTAATCAAGATTAAAAATCTTATTCCTCTACAGTGGTCCTTCATCATGAAGTGTATCTTTCCAAAGCTGGGTGAACAAAGCATTGTCTGTGGGAACAGAGAGGCTTACAGTAAGTGATAAGAAACGGAGTCAAATGAGATATACTGAACAACAGATTAAGGCGTTATTTAGTATGCGTGAAGCTTCTTCCCCATGCTGGAGCAGATTTTATCTCCATTGTTCCATGCCGATTTCTTCTGTAGCACTGGTCAGAGATTTTGCAGCCTATGGGATAAGGGTCTAAATGGGACAAATGATCAACTGACCGTATGTGCTGCCAATGTGCCCCCAATGCCAAATTACAATGTGCTGTTTACCGTGCACAACACAGCCGGTCCTCGCTTATCCGCCGGAACCCGTCCCACAAACCGCCGTCGGATAACGGACCGTCGGATTGCGAGTCCATGTTAATCCATGGCGGTGAGTGTCGGATAAGCGGTTCCGACGTCGGATAATGCCTGCATTATGGGGCGTCGGAAAAAACGTTCAACGAAAAACGGACCGTCGTATAGCAAAGACCACCTGCACTGTAATTGTGAAGCGCTTTGAGTCCCATTGGGAGAATAATAATATTATTATTGTCGACATATCTATAAATGAGGTATTAGATCAATGTTCTTTAAAAATATAATTAAACACATCCAAAAATATGTAGAAAAATTCAATAAAAAGTGCTGAATATTATTATATATTATTTTCTGCTGCATATTTAATGAAATCGAGATAAATAATAATAATAATAATAATAAGTTCTTGTATAGCACTGCTAGTTTTATGTAGTGCTTTACAGAGACATTTTGCAGACACAGTCCCTGCCCTGTGGAGCTTACAGTCTATGTTTTTGGTGCCTGAGGCAGAGGGAGGTAAGGTGACTTGCCCAAAGTCATGAGGAGCTGACACCGGGAATTGAACCAGATTCCCCTGCTGCAAACTCAGTGTTACTCACTGAGCCACTCTCTCTCCAGAGCAGCCTCGTTCCCGTGATTGCTGCTTCGATAGAGAGATAACACAGATTTTGGAATAAACCATAACCTGGCATAAAGTTTTGAAAATAACTTAATAAAAAAAGTGCCACTTTGAAGAGTACTACTTTTAATAATTGAAAACAAAAATTGATGGCTTTTGCTATGGTAATAAGTAGAACATTCATTGGTAGTTCTGGGAAATCTAAAGAGAATGCAACCATGCAAATGTTATATTATTATATTATTAGCCATTCATTCATTTATGGATGTTTTAATTTTAAAATTAAATGCACTGCACAAATCCCTCTGTGATAAAAACATTACTTTATCCTTTTTGTAATTATCACATTCCCGTCAAATTTGTATCAAGAGTAATATCATTATGCTGTATGCAAAACACAAACTTCTGAAGCAGGTTGTAAAGATACATTTAATTGACTCTTAATGTTGAAGTACCAATATCCCTACTTTCATTTTAATATATGCACGTTTAAGTTTGTACATGAACCTAAGTGCCACTGAGATCTCTTGTATTGTCAAAAGTACAGTATTAATATGCAAAAGTTAGTCTCGGATACATAAGATATTTCATTGTCACTTTATCTCAAAGTTATAAATGATATAATTAGTGTTTGCTCACAGACACCTCTCTGGTGTAAAAAGAAACATATCTCTTCTACAAGGGGTGGATTTATCTCTTACTTTCCTAGGTATTGGGCAATTCCCACAAACTCCTGCAACCAAAAAACGAATCAGACATATCCATGGAGTGTAATACTATATATCAGGGATGGCTAACTCCATTCCCCAAAGACCACCAACAGGCCAGGTTTTTAGGATATCCCTGCTTCAGCACAATTGGCTCAATCACCTGTGCTGAAGCTGGGATATCCTTAAAACCTGACCTGTGAGTGGTCCTTGAAGACTGGAGTTGGCCACTCCTGCTGTATAGCAAAGGTAATAACCCTTTATATAATGGGAAATAAATAGCTATTTTAAAATCAAGTCAAATAAATGGATGTTTTAACTGCTTTGCTGCCAGATGCGCCAGAAAGACGTTGCTCCTTTTAGTTATTTTCAATACAATACTAATTTCATAATAAAATAGAGCCCATAGTCAAATGCCAAAGTACAGATACTGATGTGATGTCTTTTAGTGAGTTTGAGATATAAAGCAAACTGATAAATGTTGTAATTTATTATAGTGCCAACACCAGGCGCGCATTGTACATACTTACCGGCCGGGTGATTCCTTGAGGAGCGTCCCGCCTCCCGCAGTGCAGCGGCGTTCTGATGTGGCATTGTCATGTGACGGTGCAGCGTCATTTTACTTCGGGTCGCCATTACTGCAGGAGAAGGGACGCTCCAGAGAAGGTAAGACACCTCTCGCTCACTCCAACACACACACAAACCAACACACGCACGCTTACCTTTGGGTGAGGCGTGGTCTTGCGCTAGTCTGGGGACTCTGCAACTCCCTCTCCCACTTCCTTTAGTTAGACCTAAGTACTCACCTTCTGAATGAAGCATTTCAATAGTCCGCACTCATGGCTACTGCCCAACACCCACAATCCCACTAACCAACCGTCATGGCCAGGGACTGCCGTCTTCTGCACTTACCCCTTCACCTGCTGTCCTTTTAAGCCTCCTAACACACCACTTACATTTGACGCTCTCTGGGAGGGATTTCTTTTCCATTGTCTGATTTTATGTTGTTACACTTATAGAGGGGTTATTCATTAAAATGCGGTAGTGCCGATCAGGGCACTATCGCACAGTAGCTCCCATGGAAGTCAATGAGAATCATTGTTTAATATGTACATGTATTAATCCAATATAATCATACACAACCCTTACAATACCTTAGAATGGTTTGTACCGAAACTGTTGAACACCTATCTGACTCAAGATGTGTTATCCTCCAGTGTCAATGACCAGTTTGGGAGTGAGTGCATTGATAGGTAGCAGAAGACTCACATTAAACACAGTATGAGATGTATTGCATCCAATTTTGCATCTAAGGCCAGGTCCCCGCTGGCTACTGCAGCGCCCGCTGTGGTGGACTCTGCAGGGATAAGAGCCGCCCCACAATGGGGCCGGGCCCGCTGCGAGGGGGGGCCGCCGCGCTGCGCCGACAGAAACTCCTGCTCTCAAGAGAATTGAGATCAGGACTTGCGATGGTGCGCTAGGCCACGCCCCCCGGCGGCTCAGCCAATGAGGGCAAACCTGCCAGGTGACGTCACGACCTCACCCCCGTCACTCCCCCGTCATGCTCCCCCCTGTCTTTCCCCCTGCAGCTCACTGCAGAACGGGGGGCGGCTGCACGCCCCGCCAGACTTGCAGACGCGCGTGCAGCGCAGGCAGCGGGCCGTAACCTAAGACTGACTTTTCTCTCCTATTTCTTATGCCACAAGGGTCTATTGTGATATAAAATTATCTTTAACAAATGACTTATTTAGCAGTACAATATCACCACGGAGGTGCAGTGGATTTCAGCAGGTTTGTAAATAAGACTATGAAACTTTTTTGACCATATTCTTGAATGACTATCTATAGCTTTGTGTAAAGTACAAAAACATATGGTAAGTGATGTGAAGGGGTGCTACATAACATATCCATCTTCATATTCTTTTTATCTCTTGCTTAAATGCCTTCTCAACAGAAACACTTAAGGTTCTCATTAGTTGAAATTCAAAGGGAATGTGAAACTAAAGATCAAAGAAATCTCTTGATTTAAAAGTATTGCAAGTATTTCCATTACAAATATTAAGTGCAAGTTTCCAGTTTCATGCAAATGATGTTCATTCTGTATTTGTTTACTTTGTTCATTGTTTCATATTTTATTTTAAAGGTGCAAAAAAACATCCTTGAAAAGTCACAGATTTATAAGCTCTGTTTAAATCAGAAAAAATACAGTAATGTTACCTAAAACAGGAACGGATGTTTTTTTACCCTGAATTAATACACTATTTACTGAGATAATAACCTGAAAAACAATGGCTATACTTGATCTCGTTAGCTTTGGGGTAACATCACTTTATGTCCAGATAATGCTGCATTATCCTAAAATAACGTGTTATTGCTTCCATCCATTGATCAGATTAGACTTGGCAACAGGAGCTCCAAAGATATTAATATAGAGTATACCTTATCACTACACTAGCAATGCCTTTGTATCCTCTATGGTATGCATGGGGGATCGTTAGTTTAGTGTTAAGGTACATATTAACCCGCAGGATGAAATCTTCACTACGCTACAAACGTCCCTTGACAAAGCTATTGCGAAACGTACGTCGGAGCTATGTAAGTCTTACCTCCAGTGCTTATGACTGGCTTGCGCTTACCATGAACAAGGCGGGACCCCAGTACTGAGGTGGGAAAGTATGAAACTGCGCACCCACAGCAGTGGAAGCACGCCTGGAGGGTGGATAGTCAAGATCGCCATGAGGTTGTGTTTGCCCCCTGCTCCTCCTGGAGTAAGGAGGGTGAGAGTGTTCCTCTCTGAGCCCTGGCTATGGTGAAGGAGGGTGAACAGGGGGGAGCTGTGAGTCTTCCCCATGGCGGGCTAAGCTTGCTAACTTGGGCAGGCTAGTCTAAGACCACCTGGATCAGTGAAGAATGTGCACCCTCTAAAGGCCTGGGGCAAGTGGAGTGTGATGCTACTGGAAGAGATGCTGTATGATGCTCTGTAATAAAGTATCTTTCAAGATACCTCTACCTCAGGTGTCAGTTCCTGAGCAGGAGGGAGGAAAGTGTGTAGTGATGGGGCTGACACCTATGCTCCGTGGGATCAATCACTGCTGGAGGCGCTGACACCATTGTGAAGAACCCAGAGACCTGTGTGAGCCAGTTTTGTCAGGTCTCATACCATCAAGCAGACTACTCAGACCTCCTGCAAACCAACAGGTAGAGCACCATACAATCGTGGTAATGCGCCCTCTCCCACACGCTGGTCCCTAAGTAAGGTTGGGTGGGGGGGACGGACATGTTACATTGGCAAAAGTCTTTCTCACAGTGCTTTCTGAGTACGTTATTCACAGTGTTTTCTGGCATACTGTAGTTTCATGTCTTTGCCACTTTTTCCCCAGCTGCAAATGTTCAAAATTCACCGGATTCACAAACTTGACTGAAGGTTTTACCCTATTTTGGTGATCTGTAGCCAGGTGGCAAACCATTTTATTAGCTCATCATAATTCTTCATTCTCTTAAGGCAGTGGTGCTCAACGCCAGTCCTCAAGACCCGCCACAGGTCAGGTTTGAAAGATATCCCTGCTTTAGCACAGGGGTGCAATCAGAGGCTCAGTCTGATCCCTGTGCTAAAGCAGGGATATTCTGATAACCTGATTTGTTGGAAGGTCTTGAGTACTGGAGTTGAGCCTCACTGACAGCTGTTGTAGAAGTAATGTAATTATTATCCCAGCAATGAAAGTCGTGTGAGGGGTTTAAAGTAAAGAAATGTACTACTGACCCATTATATACCTATGCACTAGTTTTAAAGCAAAATAGAACAGTACTATTTTTTTTTACAAAATGTGGGACATTTATCATTTACCCTCAAGAGGTATGTCCATGTCACAGACCTTTTACCTTCATCCATCAAAGTCTGTCGCTTAACCATGCTGTCTAGATTTTAGCTTCCAAATGTATCTTTGAGCAGCCTAAAAAATTCTTTGTTCCTGTCTACCATCAAAGTCATTGCTCTATGAAACTTTGGGGAAACTTTGTAAGACGTTTTAAAAGTCATTCTGTGAAAAGATGTGACTTGCATCTTTGCAAATCTGAACTGGTTCTTTTTGTGATTAAAGTTCTGCAACTTCAAATACAAAGCTTTGTTATATGTACTGGGGGAAAAAACAGCAATTTCTTGCATCTGCGCTGAACTAATGCATTTTGCTGCTAGTTTTTAGCGCAGTCGGAACTAATGGATTAAAGTTATAATACACAGTAGCAGCCCAAAATAGGCAAAAACTATTTTAGCAAGATCAAACAATGACTTTCATCTTCATATATTAAAAGGCATAGAGAGCACAATACATTCATTTTCAGTCATAGAAATATTATTTAAACTGCAATAGAATGCTTTTAAAATGATTGCCTGCCTACAATCAGCTGCCTTGAAGTCATTCAGATGCCCTTTAAATAGGCATTGTGTACTAGAGAACAAATATTTCCTCTAATTCCTCCCTGCTAGTCTCAGGGTATTCCTGCAATATTAAATTGTTGTCATTGATGTAAAATAGTACATATGTGGAAGTCAATAAAATAAAAAAAAGAAAATAGCACAATATGAATTTCATTGATGCGGTGGTTAGGCAGAAATGGGTTTCTTTCTCTCTCAAGAGTTCATTCTACAGGACTCACTTTTCAAGTAAGAAATAAATAAATATCATTGTACTGTAGCGCCAGTATTTTTTAATTTCTATACATAATATTCTAATCAATGCTATGCAATGTAGAATATTATTCAATGTAAAGTATAAACAGTGGTAGAACAGAGGCAAAAAAATCCATAATAACACAAAGTATGAGAATGGAATCGCTAAACCAACTGTTAAAATAATGATATTGGTAAAACAATGAGCTTACGAAAACTCTTGGAACCTTTATGTGTTCTAGGCGCTGTGGCCTAGAATTTCAGCGAACGTGGCCTACAATTTCAGCAAATGTGGTCTAAAGGTGGCATTTTGGCCCCTGCATCCTCGTTTTATGGAAATAGTTTAACTTCGAATTATGAAGAAGTAAAAAAAGAACAAACTATACCTCAAACATTATCTGAGTCATTGCTTCTGCACCTTGGGAACAAACTAATAGCAACTATCAGTTTTTCCCTACAGTGCAGAATCAAATTACTGAAGATGAAAGAACTGTAGGCAGTCACTTTTTAACTGACCGGTTCTTTGACACACTTACACTATAGCAGTGGCATCACTGTGCTCTCTCATAGCTGCAGGATCCTGGATGCGGGCAAGCGGAACAAGTTGTTTCAGCTCACTCTACTCATCTGTCTCTGTAAGCGGCTTCCCGATTTTTTTATTTGAATGAAGTAACGGAAGAACTCAGTTAATGTTGCGATTGCAATCAATTTAATTGAAATTTAAAGTAACACGGTGCGGGGCAGTAAAATGGCTAATCTGGGTGGAGAATGGGTTTTGTGAAATAAAATGTACAGTCGTTTTGCTTTATAGGTACAAGCTGAGTCCTAGACCCACCAAGCTCTATTAAATCATGACATTACCTAAGATAGGAACAGATATTATGTTCCTTAAGGTTAAGAGACAAGCAGGGATGGAAGTGCACAGCGGTAGAAAAATGAAGGGCTGGAGAGCAAAAATAACTAGAAAAATACTTTATTGGCAAAAGTCAATATCAAGGTGAAGGGAGTGAAACTCTGACGCATTTCACACCTCCCTCTGCACTTTATCAAAGGGGGATGAAACACATAACATAATTCAAAGATATATTTTTAATACAAAAAATATCTTAATTATGTTATTTGTGTCACCCCCATATAATTGTAGCAATATATATATAGATATAGACATAGATATAGATATATATATATATATACATATATATAATCAAAAAAATTAATAAATAGATGATACCGTTCTGTGGCTAACGAAATGCTTTTACATACATACATGCTTTTTTGGTTCTTCCTAATCATAGACATTTATTATGCGGGGAGATTATGGTGGGAGCACTGTCCACACCGGCTAACACCTGCAGCTATTGCATGTCTGGTGCCTCTGTTTCCTGAAGGACACCTTATGGTACAGTAACTCCACTGCGAGAGACTTCCAGTGTGTAGAGACTTGTTAATACTCTTTGACAAAGTACCAACAGGTTCGAAACGCGTCAGAGTTGACTGCGGGATTATATATCTTCAATAAATTGCTTTTTTTTCAACGGCTACCCTTGTCCAGCTTCCTCACTAGCTTGTTTGCAGTGCTCCACATTTTTTCCTATTTTGATATCTTCTGGGCGGCATCGGCTGGAGCACACACCGGACGGGAGTATTTCTGAGCCTGCGGCATTGCAGAGACTACTGGGAGCCGATTACGTGAGTTATCAGGTCTTTATGGCTTTATTTCTATCTTGCCCCGGTGCCCGTGTGACAGCAGCATATATCTGAGGTTTTGGATTTGCGTATGGGGGGTTGTGTTTCTTGTTAGCGAGGGCTCTTTGAGCTCAGGCTGCAGGACTCTCCCCCGGTCATTCCTCGCTCCAGCTGCATGCTTTAGTCCACTCCGGTGCGGGCGCACTTAATACAAATATTATCAAGCAGGGTTCTCCCGTCATCCTGATAACTGATTTCAATCTTCTATGAACATTATTTAGTCATTTGAAGTTTTCCTACATATCTGGAGCTTCGGCACAGGGGTTCCGGTCTTACTTAAATAGACAACTAATACAACTATAATAGCCGTCTGTCTCGTTAACTGTTTTGTATCACATATCAAAGAAAAATCTAATACTTATGCTTAAAATGTAACTTAATGACACTTGGCCTTGCAGTTTCACGGCCAGCATCTTGTATTTCCCTCATAGCTGCTGTGCAAACAATGCACGATAAACCGAATGAATTAAAGCAGGATGGAAAGGAAGTCCCAGAAGGGTTGTTGGGGAATGGCTGTAAAATCATTGTTGAATGAGTGAAAGACAAGCACACATTCTGGATCCATGCAGAACAGATCAAGAGGGCGAGACTGAAGAATCCAATACAACCAGTTCATTCAGTTAGCAAAGATACTGAACACCCACCTCTTTCTTTTCATGACCTAGCACAGTGATTTTTAACCGGGGTTTCATGCACTTCTTCAGCAGGTCCTGGAACACACATGAATGAATAGAGATCTCATCCGCCACCCAGCCCCCTGCCCAGGAGTGTAGGGGTGATACCTTTACTGTTGCTACATGCATGGGAAGTATATATTTTATTTTCGGATTCTTTTTCTTAGATTCTTTTCACTATAATTATTAGGCACATCTGTTTTTTTAACCAGTTTTAAAGCAGCAAAACTACATTCCCCCTGTCTTTCTTTTTTTATTTGTATATGTAAAGCATGTGACAATATACAATTCTGCATTTTTACCTAAGCTGGCAATTGTTTGGTAACCCTGTTATAAATGTGTAAAAATCCTGATGGTGTGACTAACAAATAGCTGCTTCAGTCAGTGTAACTCAGCAGCTACAAAGTATTCTTATATTACTAAGGTAACATCATCTATTGTTACAGTTTATAGCTCAAACTGCTGGGAACATTAGCAACAAATTATCACAAACAGGAAAGTTTGCAAAGATCTTGCACTGCTGGGGAGGTGGCTAAAACCTGCTATAGAAATCAAATGATGCTTTAAATCTCATTGAAAATGGCATTAAGAGTTGAATAATAATTATAATAAATGCAGTAAGTATTACCTAATATTACCAAATTTATTTGACATAAAAAACATACAAGAGTTCACATATTTTGCTGCTTTAACTGCACTATAGCTCATACATAGCACATACATAGCACATACATAGCACATATAGTGCTTCATAAATTGTAGCCCTTTAAGCACCACATACATGTCACGCGTCCCATGCTGTTGGCCGTAGTATAGTTGTGTTTCCTCTTCTCTCCATGCAGTAGAAGACATACATGAGCCAGTATAATATCAGTAGTGTAGGAACTGCCGAAACAGGGTCGCCGTGATGTGGTTGCAGGCTTAAAATGTTTTGGTCAAAGTATTGAACTAAATTACCCATAGTTATAACGAAAGAATATGGATAAAATACATACTAATGTACTAAATAATTCATCATGTTGGATGTGGCATTGGGCCTCTCCTGTCCTTTGTAGTTTAGTTGGTATGTCAGTTGAAGAAGGTATTCTACTTTCCTTCTTTGAAAGTAGACTCCGATCATCCCACCAATACAGCTTCCATCAGCATACTTCCATTACATGGAGGCATCTCTCAACACACCACTCACCCAACCAATAAAATAAACAAGAAATTATACAACTTGGCTTAAACAAAGATAAGTAGAATCAGACTTGGATATTACACACAACGGAAACAGTAGCCATAAACAGCGTATATATAAGCTGTAAGGAAGGATTAATACTTTGGTTGCAAGAAGAAAAAGAACATCGGACATGCTTGGGAAGCATATCTATTTGGCATCTCTTTTTAAATGGTCTATTATACAGTCCGATGAAGAGCAGTGAGGGGGCACTAATACAATGCCTGGAAAACAAATGTAAGAATCCAAAGTACATTGAAAGCTGATATCTGTTTGCAGGGTAGCTGTGAGCATGCTTCTTTCATAAACCAACATTCCCTCTTGGTCGGGATTACCAATACAGTTTTGCACATATTAACCTTTACAGTGCAGGAAGTCTGGCAACACCGAAGCACCCCCGGACCTTCGGCATGGGCAGGGATGGGATCGCTTCGGCAGAGATCAGATGACCAACCACTGCCCCCCAGCTGATGGAAAGAGAAGTGGAGGAGGGAGCTTTACTCCTGTTTCAATGGGACTGACCCCTGGAGCGTTTAGCCCAACCATCCCCATGAAACTACAAAAAGTGAAGAATGCGCAACGCAGCACCGGAACGAAAAATAAATGAACTGGAGAGAGGGGTTTGAGCCCTAGACTTGGTCTTTGGACTGTTTTCCCCCTAGAAACTAGCTTTTGTGCCATGACATAGCTGGTACATCATAAGGGCATTGTAAGTGTCAAATGCCTGTCTGTGTGTCATAGTCAAATAACTCCCCATTTAAATAAAAGCACCCCTCTAAAATTAACTGCACGTTTAGTCTCAAAGTTTACAGTGAATGAGAACCCTAACTAGGCAATGACAGGATTTCCAATCAGATATACACAAACTTAGCAAGCTCAAATCCCAGGCCCACAGTATAATATGTGTATATATTTGATTGTCAACTGGAGTGTTAGTGGGAGCGCAACCTCAAATACATAACAGCAAACAAACAAGCCCCAATGCCCATCCAATATGACATATGATTTAATTCATTTATATATGTTTTTCTTATCATAAGTAAGTATGGGTTATGTAGTTCACTCTTTTGGCCAGAACATGTTAAGCCTGTAACTCCGTTAAGGTAACCCTTTCAGCAGGTACCTACAATATCAATTACAGTATATACTGTGGGCTTTATCTTTCCTCCACGGCATAGAGAAAACAGGAAACAATTCGGCACCTGAGTGCTATGAGTTCTGTGTATGGGCTCCAGTTTTACCTGCCCTGTAGCTCACACATAGCACATATAGGGCTTCTAAATTTAAACCCCCTAAGTACCGCATACATGTTGCACATCCCATGCTATTGACTATATCATTCCTTTGTTTCCTCTTTTCTCTGTGCAGTGGAGGAAATACAAAGCATACACACAGTATAACTTGATGTGGTTGCTGCTTGACATGTTTTGGCGAAACGATTGAACTCAAAACTTACTTATGAGAAGAAAAAATATCTAGAAAGGGCTAGAGAAGAGCAAATCTGCTGAAATCCGTTTCCCGGATTTTCGCTGATGTTACCCCCAAAATTTGTTTCGAGGTGTAAAATCTGCAAACGGATTTCAGTGGCTTCAATCAGCGCTGATTCATCAAAATGCGCCATTGGATACAACGTGTGGACGGATTTTTTGGAATCCAATCCGTGGATTCAGCGATCCATTGGCAGATTCTTAAGTATCGCCCTTTTTGACATTGAGCCGCTGAAATCCACGGAAAAAATGGACCGCCCGATCCAAATTCATAAAAAAAAAAAAAACTCCCATCTCTAGAAATGAACTACTGTACAGGTAGTCCTCATTATCCAACGTTTCACTTTAGGCTGCGCTTATAGTGCTTTGCGACGGCGACGCAACGTTGCTCCGAATCAAATACATTGACTCCGTCGCAAGCGCTTATAGTAAGCGCGAGAGAGCGACGTTGCAACCCAAATTTTTTTATAGACAGTCGCCTCATGTGACTGTCTCTAAACCAATCAGAGACCGCGGCCCGCCCCTTTCGTGACATCACTGGCGACAGTCGCTGAAAATCAAATTATATCTTTCGCTGGTGGCGACGGCGACGGGTGACGCCATTGGTCGCGTCGCCATCGCTGCCGCCAGCACTATAAGCGTGGCCTAACAACGAATGGCATATCCAACACTTTACAATGCAACCCTAATGGCCGTTTTTCGACGCCGGAATGCGTTATCCGACGCCTGAATGCGTTATCCAACGCTCACCGCCACTGATTAACACGGGACTCACTTTACAACGGTTTCACTATCCAACGCTACTTCCAGAACGGATTCCGTTGGATAACCGAGGACGGCCTGAACATTATTTCCGTCACATGCCTCTTCAGTACACCCCATGCAAATGTGAAGTGGTGAAGGAGACATTTATTTTTCATTCTGTTCCCCACATTTCTTAACATGTGCACAGTGTATTTCATCAAAACATTTTTTTAATTTGGAGAGACAGATGGAAAAGCAGACACACATCTATAAATAGCATATTCTTGATGCTCTGTAAAATATGGTAAGGTTTAGTTGTGTGAACATAAAATAAACCATCTTACTTTTTTTCTTAATTATAAGTTATTCCGTGTTTGTATTTTCTGGCAGTGGAAAATGGAGCCAAGTTGTACAACTATTCAGTACATGTTTTTAAGAATATTAAAAATGTTTCAAATATACAGTAATAATGGGTACTATCAATACAATCTGTATATTGATTTCACATGTAAGTTACTGTATATTATTTATCTAAATAATATCAATTTCCATAGGTTATATGTAGATTCAATTTATACTGTGGAGCAATAGTACCTTGTACTTTATTTTTCTTTCTTATAAAGATGAGTTAAATTACTGTAATTCATGAACATAGAAAAAACTATAAAGAAATCTTGAAATCCTGATGATGAATTGTATAACCAGACATTACATAAGTTATGGCAGGTAAAAAATGTGACACAACCCTCCATCGTACAATGTACAGTAAATAAAAATACCACTTGTGGTGCTTTTGCATTTCTCTGACTGGTCTGCAACCCTGTCTTTCACTATTATCGCTTAGCACTGCAGCTAGGGATTCTGGGAAATGACATGCAAATGAGCACAGTTTGTTACTCTACTTCTTATCCATTTTAACATGGACCCCTACACGCTTGAATTGTATAGAAACACATGAGCTATGTGAATTCACTGGGGGTTTCTTCCAATAGATGTTGACAATTTATTTTTTAAAGAACTAAAGTGACTGTTTTGGGCGTAATTATTGATTTGTCTCAGATTTCAATTTCCCATGCTGATATTCCCACTGATCAACTCTTTTAATTAACCTATTTGTTAAGAGTAGCAACATGAATTGTAAGATGAGATGATGGAAGGAATGCACTTCTATTGCAATTGAAGAATGAGAATTATTCACTGATGTAATATATATATATATAACAAAAAGAATATAGGACAGCGCCTGGTTAAACCTTGTATACATTCTATTTAGTATTTGACCACACCTGTGGCTTAACCAATTGGTAAATGTAGCTGATAAAGCAATTGGGTGGTAACTAGAAATTAGTAGATATTGATTACTAGATATTGGTAGTGTGAATGAGTTGGCCAGTAGAAATAATAACAGTGCAATTACTAAAGAGTGGCTGTAATAAAAGGATATAAAATTATAATATACACTATGCCTAAACACAATAAAAAATATATATAATCCTAACAATGTTAGAAGATGCGATAATTGTAAGCCCCAAGGAGGGTAAAGGCCCTATGCTGTGCCCAAATAATAGACCCATATCGCTGATCAACACCGATATAAAATGTTTTGCTAAAATACTAGCAACACATTTAAATAGTGCTGAACATACTGATACACCCAGATCAGGTGGGGTTCAATATCTGTCGAATTATAAATATAATCAACAACAGCAACAGGACTCAGAGCCCGGCACTGATTCTGGGACTAGACGCGGAGAAGGCCTTCGGTAGGGTAGCGTGGACCTTCATGTTCTAGGTAATGAATAAAATGGGAATACAAAAAGGCTTTATCAAGCATTATATCTAAACCCGACAGCTACAGTGCGAACCTCAGGCTATACCTCAGCTCCATTCCAAATTACAAACGGCACCCGACAACATTGTCCCCTGCTCCCACTGCTGTTTGTACTGTGTATAGAGGCTCTAGCAGCCAAAATTAGGGGGTATCACGCAATAAAGGGAGTAACAATAGGTGATAAAGAAAGAAAAGGTGATGCAAAAAGCGCTAATGGGAATAAAGACAATGAACCCTGCTATGAGGGGGAGCCCTATTGGTAGAAAGGCAGCCTGGTGGAAAACTGATGGTACAATCAGATAAGACAGCATAAACAAAAAGAGATACCGGCGCCTACTTAGTCCAAAATAGATGGAAGTCCAGTTGAAATAGTCCCAGTCCCAAGATGATCTACAGTCACTAAATCCTTAGGTGCTCCGTTAGGACTTCATGCAGGGGAAGTGGAACATGGAATGAAAGAAGAGAGATATTTAGTGCAACACAGCTATACAGATTACACAGACATATAAATGCAAACTGGCTGCCACAAGGAGACAAGACAAACAGACACAACTGGACAAATAACATTAAAGCAAAGCTAATGATAAAAGTTAATTTATTATAACTAAAAATATATATGGTAGGACAAGATGCTGATGTGCCGCTCCGGTGGGTTAAAATCTAGATAACACTCACAGGACGGCAGATGTAAAAACGCATTAGACCAATGTGAGCTGGTATCCACGTGTAGGGGGTTCGCAGGGTGTTCAGGATGCCGTGCACTCCTTCCGTTTCTGTTTCCTTCCGTCGTGCCGAAACCGGAAATGATGTCGCCGGATGTAACGTCACGGACTGGCAATCTCCAGTGAAGCCTCAGGGAAACGGCAATCCGCACCTCCTTGCCCCTCTGTCGCTCCACCAAGGCACTCAGCGATTGTACTGCTTGTATTTCTACTCAGCAAATATGTCCAAAATCGAAATAAAATAGCCCTACGCGTTTCGTGTGTCTAAACACACTTCCTCAGGGGATATGACCATATGACCAAGAGAGGAACGTTGACAAACTAATGATACATATTCTATCCTCAGCTAAGGCAGTTATAGCTAAAAACTGGAAGCAGAACGATCCACCAACAATAGCAGAGGTCAAAAACAGACTAAATTATATTATGATAATGGTAAAACTTACCAGTTTAATTCAGGATAGTTATGAGGGATATCTGAAGATATGGGTACTGTGGATGATCTACTGGAAAGCTAATGTTTAAAAAAATTGTATTCACTGTATATCTAGCCAGTAAACATGTGTCTGTAATATGAACCAAGCCAAAATGCAAATGTACGTGTAATAAAGTATAAATGGATGTACTGTGAACAAAGTCAAGATGGAAATGTTGATAGATATCGGACACACAGCCTCCGTCCCAGGGTTTGACCATATATATATATAGAAAGCAAGGTAGGGAACAATATAGTGTAAAATTGTGTCATTAAAAATATATAAGATACCTTGACAGGTAATAAACTCACACTCTATGAGTCATAAAAAGGCAGTTGAGAGATTTGTAACTTAGTCTCTCACACTCGATGATGCTCCGATGCCGGGGTCTGCATCCACCCACAGTCACTTCCGCGTCCCGGGATCGCGTCTAAGTCTCGCGAGATTTCCACTCCGCTCCGCTATCGCCGGTTCTACAGTATGATCTGGACATCAGTCTCTCACTCCTGTACACTGAACCAACATGCCCTACGCGTTTCACCGCTATGGCTTCGTCAGGGTCTATATATTCGTGTACCTATCCCAACCTGGGTTTATATAGTCACCTCCTATTTTTGATTGGATCATAAATTTGAGTGTCCGAAATCCGGTGTTTCATGGAAAAAATCTGTTGTCATAGATATTACAAACATTCTATTACAGAGAAAATTTATAACTGCTGTTTCCTTGGAAGTCATTATTAACATTATTAACATATACATTGACCAAATTCAGTCAGCACCACAATTTAATATATATTAATCCTGTTATTTTATACTATTCATATGGTTTAATTTCTTGGTACTAATGGACTACTAATCAGAGAATAAGAGAAAGGGGCACCTCAGTAGATAACCTATATTAGGTCTTAAACCTCAAGGTTCAGTTATCAAGTTATCCATATACTGTATCATCTATTTTTGGCAATAATTCGCCTACTCAGTATTATATACATGAGTTTGTCCCTCCAATCTTAATTGTATATTGAAGGACAGCCTAACATAATCATTCATAGAGACTAATACTTATAATACAATTCAAACCACAAAATATTCCATATAATCACCCTTACTCTTTATCAAAATAGATGACAATATAAATAGGGAATATATTAAGAATTACAAAACAACTATACATTTATGACACCATAAACCGTGTATTGAGCAATTCTTATTGATAAAGATCCTCTTAATGATGTTATCTATCCTTTATAATACCAAACTTTAATGTTCCGGTAGAGACTTATGAATATTGAAACCTGATCAATCTTTTATTTGATAATGACAATTAATAAATAATAATTGAACACTTACTTGTCTCAGTTAAGTTCAAAAGACAGTACATTTCCCAATTTCTGAGAAATTCTATGAAATTATTACGCAGAAGAAAGGCCATACTGATATGATATATCAGATAACATCCTTAACATCATGATACACTATGACCTGAGGTGCTAACTCCATCCCCGGTCTGATTTATGGGTTTTGGCTCTCAGCCAAACCCATATTTCAGGCTCCGGATGTAACGCGCAATACCGATCTCACCACCCTAGAGGAGGTGTGAAAAAAAAATCAGTTTTTAGAAGCGGTTTGCATAACAGAGCTACAAGAATTGCCATTTTTGTCAGCAAATATGAGTTGGAGGCTTTTTTGACAAACTGAGCGGATTGGCAGAGCCGGAGTGAAACCGCTTCTCAAAAAGCCTTTAGACACGGATTGGACATGTGAGAAGGGCTTGCAGAATAGCAAAGCATGCCAACACGCTTCTAAAAGGCACTGTACTAGTAGCTTGTTACACTTCAGAGCTACAGTACGAGAATAGGCCCCTACGTGAAAAGAACGTTCATGTCAGCCCAGTAAGAGTTATTGCAACCTGCAAAGAACCTAACCCTCTCCAATTTAGCTGCTAGAGTTCTGCATTATATAAATGGAGCAAGAGAAAAATAAAATTAACTCAGCAAGAGCTCCTGCTGTGTCTGTAAATCGCTGAATCATTATATCAAGTAGTTAAGATGCTGTTGCTAATGGTTTAATAATTGTGAGCCAACATCCCATTTGTACATGTCTGGATTCATACAGTATGTGTGGTGCAAACGAATATCAAACATAAGCTTGGGTGGAGGTTACAGTTTCGACCCAGATGGCAGAAATTTCACCTAATAAATTAAAAGAGATTTGCTGGAGTAAAAAAAAAAAAAACAACAAACTGGATACAATCTTTATTTTAAAAGATGTGGCCAGTACTTACTAAGGAAGAAAGCAATAGCTGCAATTGTTTTACACAAAGCAGTCATGCTAAATCTTGGAGGTATAGGGTAAGAAGTGACTCCCATTGAAAAAGAGTCTGTTAATGTAGGTGTATTTATTACATTGCATTGACACACATTGCTTTACACCATCGATTCCCCTTTTTTTCAGGGATTTAAACACTTGGATTAAAGATATAGCTGACAGGACAGCTTCCTTAACCACTTGCTTGTCCCGTCATACATAAAAAATGCTGAGCAATAGTTAGGAGAAAGTGTAGCGAGAGAAGTTGATGTGCTGAGGATAGCCAAATCTTACACATGATTGCTGACTTGTGCTTTGTTCACAGCAGTTAAGATATTCCAATGTAGCTCTGTTTACTAAGATTAATGCTTTACTGGAAAATAAATGTACTCCTACTGCCCTGGTCAATAGTTACATAAAGCCAGCAGGGAAACTAAAACATTTTAAAACAGAAGGCAGAGTGGCATTGTAATCTAGTTGTATTGGATTTATTGTGTTAGGCAGTTGTGCAATAGTAGGCAGTATCTAACTTTGTAAAGAGGATAACATTGTCTTGAGATACTATTAATGCAAAGTCCTTTTGACTTTGTTACCCTGCGTAGTAGGGCATTTTTACTACAGCCTATAAAGAAATGACAGAGTTAGCAGAATGATCATCATTTGTGAATGGTTTTATGATGGCTCCACCTGTTAATATTGTGAAGTGTAATTAAAACAACTAATGCAGAATAAAGAAATGAGTGGGTTTAGTGCTATGTATTTCGAAGATAATACGTTAGAATTTTGAAGTAGATATATTTATTTAGAACATGTTTTTTTTAGTGAGAATAGGTTGAGATTCTGTAAATTGAGAACTCTGAGAAGTGCAGCATTTTACAATTTCACAAAAATTCTTATCACAAAATGAAGAAGACGTTACATCTGATTGTGGTGTCAGACCGCGGTGTCATGGACTACGGTCCATGGTTAGAAACAGATTGCAGGGGCCTGGGTATTTCACATGGCCGGCGTGATGGCAATGCTATCGGTGCCACTGCACCCAGCCCCGCGATTACAGAGGCCCCCGAGCTCTCCCCCACAACAAATAAACTGATTGCCGGGGGGAGAGAGCGGGGCCTCTTTAACTCTTCTACCTTCTCCATAGGCATCTCGTCTCCTCCGCATCATTATAGCTCCATGATGTCAAATGGTGTCATGCTGCCATGACAATAGGACACCACGTTACGTCATGGCGCCATGCGGCATCATGTCACCATGACAATGGGACGCCTTGTGGTGCTGCGTTGCCATGACAATGCGATGTCACGTGGCGCCGCAATGTCCCGTTGTCATGGCAATGCAACATCATATTTGACATCTAGGAGCCATAATGACAGGACCATAAGGGGGGTGGGGGGGGGAGAAATGCCGGGAGGAGATGAGATGCCGGGAGAAGGAGATGCCGCCAGATGCCACTGGATAAGGTAAGAGTGGAAGCCTCACAAACATCCCAGCCGGGCCTGGGTTATAACATATACATAAAGATGTAAGAAGGCTTGCTTAGACATTAATTAATTAGTACATACTGTACATGCACTGGTACATAATTCAAAATTGGCATCTTTCTCATTTTCCGGTACATTTTGTATTGGTTGCACCCCAACTTTACAGTAGTAATAAAATTCCAGGCATTTCCTGCGATGGTAACATTGATTCATGTATTGCAGTTTCCCTTATTTTTATTTTCTACAGCTGAACCCTATTCATTTCAGCTCTGGGAACCCCCTGCTTCCAGATATACTTACCTCTGTAGTAGTTGCCAGTATCCCTCTGCCTTTCAAAAGCAGTGCATCACAAGAGCCAATAAGAAGCCACACCAATGACATCATGGCTTCCTATTGGCCCGCAGGGCGCGGGAGCTTCATAAAACAGCCATTACGTGATCCCTGCTAGCCGAGCAGAGTGGCTGCATGCACCTACTATGGAGGTAAGTATCTCTGAATGCAGGGGGTCACCAGAGCTGACATTTTTGGGGGTTCAGCTCCAGAGACCTTCTGCTTCAATGAAAGTAATAAAAAACAATCAAAACTCTGTTAAAAAAAAAAATCGCCTGCTTGGCTTTCCTCTTTAAAAAGCACATAATGATGTGCTCTGAAAATATAATGACCTAACTATTTTCCCATGTACTAAAGAAACATGCTGTTTTTGATATATTAAGTCCAGAGCCCCAACTGGAGAATTTTCTATAGCGTTGGTGCTTAAAGACATTTGTGCCTGAACACTGAGAACACAGAGAAATCATGGTTGTACTGTGCAATTTTAAGATACATTTGGGACACTGTACAATATTATATGAAAATATGTCCTGATTCAAAGACAGTTTTCTACCGAAGCAAAGCTTTCATTGCGTAAAATGGCTTACAACTGTATTACTAATATTTATTGCTTGGCTTACCCACTTCCCTTACAATCTCATAAACATGAATTATTGCAAAGGGTTATTCACTCTATTTGCTATACACAGTACTCAGAAGAGCGAGCATTTGCTTAGTGAGAACACCACATTTTGTTCTGCTCTTAAAATAAGAAATAGAAGATAAATAAATAAATAAAACCTTACACGTATGAATGATTCAGATCATAGCATTTCATTTCAGAAACAATAGCTCATACTGTCAACTCGCAATCTTTTGACTTGTAATGATGAGAATGAAATGATATGTATCCCGTGCTCTGTAACCTCTCTGTATTCACCTTTCCTGTTCATGTCAAATAGGCTTAGAACAGGGGCGGCCAACTCCAGTCCTCAACGGCCACCAACAGGTCAGATATAAGGATAACCCTGCTTCAGCACAGGTGGCTCAGTCAACGATTGCTGAACCTATGCTGAAGCAGGGATATCCTTAAAACCTGGCCTGTTGGTGGCCCTTGAGGACTGGAGTTGCTCCCCTCCCCCGGCCTAGAGGGAAAAACAGCCCATAAACACAAAGAAATATGTGTCAACCTCAGAATGTATGATAGATAATAAGTAATGTCCAAATCTTGTTTATGCAAAATGATCCAAGCATACTTTATTCAAGGAGTAAGTAGAAATATCCCAATAATGTACAGTAACATCACAAATGCCCCAATGAAATATGATCCATTTACAGATAATTTAGTAATCCCTGCCAATGCATGGACAGCAACAATAGTACTTTTTATGTTTGTGAGTGGTTTTCATATAACAAGGCCAGTAAATACATACTTTCCCATGGCATGCACTTCTCTGCTTTGATTCTCTTTAATGTTACTGTAAGAGATGAGTGCAGAGGTACGCAATGGAGACCGTTTAAAGTAAAAATAAGATTAGGCTTTATTGCGCCTGTACCTTTAATACAGCATAAGCATTCAAAATAAGCAAGAGAAAACCTGCTCCACTTTGCAAAATATCTACACATGTAGTCCAGCCCTCTCTAAGGCTAAGGCCCCGCTCCCTGCGTCAGCGCTCCCGCACTGGTGACAGGCGGGGCGCTGACAGACACAGACCGCGATATGCGGTCTGTAGGGAGCGGGAGGTGGGCGGGAGTGGGAGGTTTGAGCGGGAGGGGGGGGCGTGGCTTGAGCGGAGGGACCCGCTACTCTTCCCCCCCCCTCCCTCCACGGGCTCGGGCTGGCACTCATACACACACGCAGACACACACACACTCAGGCACACACACACAGACACACACACACAGACACACACACAGACAGAGGCAGGCACTCACGCACTCAGACACAGACATACACACACACGCAGGCACTCTCTCACACACACACACACACTCAGGCACACACACACAGACGCACACACAGACAGAGGCAGGCACTCACGCACTCAGACACACACATACACACACACAGACAGGCACTCACGCTGCTTTCCCCCCACACTCCTCCCCGCTCCCCGAAGCCTCTCCTCCTCCCGAAGCCTCCCCTCCTCATTGGCTCACAGCCACACCACGTGACGCGTCAACGCTAGGGATCATCATTCTCTTGTATTCCGTAGTGCTGACGCGTCACAGCGTGTAGTGAGCTGTGCAGCCAGGGGGACCGGGACCAGCTCAGGAGGATTCCCTGCTGGTGGGGAACTTGCGTGTGGCCGCCCGCGCCGCCGGGCGCACCGGGTCCTAGGCCTAACTGGGTGGTTAGCTAAGCTAATTACCAGCCCCAAATATTTATTTATTTATAAAATATTTTACCAGGAAGTAATACATTGAGAGTTACCTCTCGTTTTCAAGTATGTCCTGGGCACAGAGGAAAACAAATAATACATGGTTACAAGTACAGTTACATAAATGAACAGGGTATACATTATATACAAGACATTGCGTGCACAGTTAAAGAAAATATATATACACATTTATGCAGAAAGTCTTATCTGTCTCTTGTAGCTGTAGGGGAAGCCTCTCTGCTCTCATGGGTCAGGACCTTTGTGTGTTAAGGCAATGTCTGTCCAGATTTAGAGGTCTGGTCCCCTTGTCTTGCTATCAGCATACAGTCTCTTTGCAGCTCAAGACATCTGTCCTTCCTGGGTCAGCCCCAATTGTGAGACTCAGGAATCCTCCTCCTGTGTCTCAGAACAGGCTCTTTCTGACAGAGTTCTGATTAGGCAGGCGAGGTTGGTTGATTGCAGGTGTGCAATCCAGCAATTAACTGCTGGATTAGAGGCACGTTTCTTAACAGGGCTAAATCCATGTTACAGTTACCAACAACAGTACTCACCACTCTTCTACGGTAGATTAGAATCTAGTTTACAGTTATTTTGACTACATAGTAATTTGGAACAATGTCTCTCATGCCTTACTTTCAGAACAGAAATCTCTCTCTCTTTGCACTGGAGGTGAGTGGATATCTTCAGACATGGTTACAAAGTGACAAGTACCCTGAAATAAATCATGATGAATAAGGTATCAGTTATCAGTTCAGATCCACGTATTGTGTCATTTGTATCTTTGCATATTAGGATGCCATCCTTGTTTGAATTGTGTCCAAATGCAGTACCAGTTTATATTTCCCCTAGTCTGGTCTATATGTGTATGTATGCGTGTGTGTGTGCACAATGTTAATAAATATTTTATTCTTATTACCAACGTCTTTTTTTTTAATTTTAAAAATATATAATAAATTACACATATACATACATACATACATACATACACACACATATACACATATACAAACACACAGACCCCTGCAAACCTATCGCTCCCGGCAGCACGGACCACCATACACACAAAAAGTGTGCGTCACGTGCACGCGCATTCGCAGGCGCGCCCGCACCTACTATAGAACAAGCCTTATTCTGTAATGTGTGATAAGAGCAGATGACGGGATATCGTATGAAAAGTCCTATTAACTTTTATAAAACTTTTTAGCGCAGGCTTTTCCTGTGATAGCAAATCTTCTGTGCTTATCATACATCTTTTGTGCTTATCATACCTTACAGAGTAAGGGCCAATGTCTCTAGTTTAGGACGGGTATTCATTTACTTTTTGCCAATTATGCATTGAGTATTTTTATAAACCACAGTAGCAGCAGATGTAATGTACTCATAAATCAGTTCATTTACTTTATTTTAACACATATCACTGATTGCTGATAGAAATGTGTTTGCATTACCATGCAATGCAGCACTCAGTAATGTGTGTCTGTAACTGTTTACCATGACAAATTCAAGCAAATTCACTAATATTACACCAAACACAAATAAATCTATTAGGAATTGTCTCTTCATTTTGCCTAGCGAGCGAAACAATATACTGTACTCACTCTGCAGTTCAAGTAAAGAGACAGAAGCAATGAAGACTAGAATAAAAAAAAGTACATGTTTACAGAGTAGGGTAGATACTGTGTCCGCATCCTCTGTGGTGGGAATGGGGATTTAATGGAGATAGTGCAGGTATGGACATCACCTCCCTAGTTGGTACCCCCAACATCTTTAGTGTTATCAAAGACACCAAGAAGGCCTATTTATCAAGCTCCTATTATGTGCACTTTTCTGTGCATCAAAAGATTTACCAATTCATTAACATCTTTGTCACATGTAAGAAGCTCATTAATCTATGTCTTCAATGTTTTTAATTTCATGCTGTTCGATTAATACCATTTAAAAAATGGCAGTTTTTATTTTTGACGGTATAAATAGTAACAAGGATAATAAGAATATATACTAACTTCTGCCCAAACTGCTTTTATCCTCACTCATGGAAAACCCCAATGTTCATCACAGTAGCTCACTTCGAAATTCAAAGGAAAGTATGACGATTATGTAGAAACGTGAACCTACAGTACCACCATCCCAGGACATACTTGAAAACGAGAGGTAACTCTCAATGTATTACTTCCTGGTAAAATATTTTATAAATAAATAAATTCTAAAGGCAGAAGTCTTAGGTAGGCCGATGTCCGTCTGTAGTCTGGACCACATGCAGACTGGGATTCATTCCAACCTTCTGTTAGAAAAATATGAACGTACAGAGCTATGCACATACAACTGAAGAAAGTACATTGAATTGTTATTGAAAATGGCACAGTTGAGTGTTATATTGAAAAATAAGAGAATAAAATAAAGTTTTCCTTAACTATTTCTTGGAAATAGGCCAGGCTGCGAGCCCATTGAATACCTTGAGTTGGTAAAAATCTCCCAGGCACACAGTGTAATCTCTTTATATCAGATGGTACAGGTAATTTTGAAGATCTAAGGAGATTGCACTTCGTATCTCTGTATTCTGTATACCATTTGTACCATTTTCTCGCTGAAAAAAAAATTGCTCATTATTAAAGAAGTTTTGCATTCTTCCTTAGCGGCTTTCAGATAAAATATGCTAAGCTTTTCATTTTATGCCACAGTGCTTTGCAATCAGATATACCTACTTAAGCCAACTTTCGAATGCAAAAAAATAAAACATTGCTAAAAACTGACAGGGTGTTCAAGATATTGTGCAAATAATGGAATACAAGCTGCCTCTGTGATACTGTATACACTCAATATTTAATGCTTAATATTATAATTGTTAAGGACGAACTGTAATATTATCATTGTAGTTTAAAACTTTAACAGACAAATACATTCCACATTTTCCAACAGTTGATTGAAGCACTAACATATTTTCGTATATTGTTTCTCCCATTCTTCTTGTAGTTTATATTGGATGCAATGACTTTTGAGTTCATTTCTTAATCTTTGGGGAAAAAAAAATGTTTTTCATTTTGTTCAATACGATATTTTAATGTATTCAAGGGAGAATAGACAAATGTATTTCCATTTGTGTTGTCACAACTAAACTTTTGGAGAGCACGAGAGAGAAATAAGAACAAAGAATGACATTCAACAGGTTTGGGACTTGATTCCAAATGTCTGAAAATACAATTTAATTTGCCCCTTGTGGGTGGAAATTGTGGAAATCAAGTACTTCACTGATGCAGGATAACAGCTTCTTCTGATTCAGAAAGAGTGCAAATAAATGATGTATAAATCCACAGGGATTGAAGCTAGAGACGAGTGACTATTTACTGTACACTGTAGGGTGGAAGGTTTTTGTCACTTTTATTTTCTCACCATCACTTTTTTAATGTCAAGATATGCTTTAAACTCAGGCAAAATAATGGTTGTTACTGTTTTTGGTAATGTCACAGTATTTGCTGGGATTTAACAGTGCTTAGTGACGTAGTGCACCTAGGCCAAAATGTGTTGACTTTGTAATATCTGCTAATACTCAACCTAAAACACTGGGCATGTTTTGTGACATTTGATTGCACAGAATTAATATTATCCAAAACAGTGTGTTCAATGAGAATATGAAAATGTATACGGATAATATCACTATGTGGATTCGCTATATAGATGATATTTTGATATTATGGAGGGGTAGTAAACAACTATTCAATACTTTTGTGGAAACCCTAAACACAAATAATCATAATCTACGCCTAACCTCAGAGATCAGTGAAAAAACTCTGGTATTTTTGGATTTACAAATCTCCATCAATCACGATGGTACAATTAATACAGTATCACACGCAAAAAAAACAGCTACCAACAGCTATTTAAGGGCAGACAGCCATCACCCGGCCCCACTAATCAAAGGTATCCCGACGGGTCAGTTCCTCCGTATTAGGAGAAACTGCTCCAACCCTGTAGACTTTTACCAGCAAGCTCAAAATATGAAAGAAAAATTCCTGGAAAGAGGCTATAGCAAAACACACATCAAAAAAGCCTATAAAAATGCTGAACAGGCCAACAGGGAAAAACTACTGTACTCACATAGGGAAATGGATATGGACAAAACCATCAGATATATAGGTACCTACAGTGCCCAATGGAATAAGATCAAATCAATTTATAGGAAACATTGGCACATCCTCCTGGAGGATAAAGATCTCTGTGAAGTGCTAAAATCATACCCAACAATGGTGCCTAAAAGACCAAGGAACTTGAAGGACTCATTAGTCCATAGCCACTTCCAAATCAAGTCACAATTTCAAACTTGGCTTCCACAGAAAACATTTGGTACCTACAAATGTGGAACATGCAAAGCATGTACACACATTAACACCAGTAAAAACTTCCAAAGTACCAGCAATAACAAAAAATACAGAATAAAGAGTTTTATAAACTGCAAGAGTACACATGTAGTATATCTCATCACATGCAAATGTGGGATACAATATGTGGGAAAGACGGGTCGCCAGTTCCGAAGACGTATACTGGAACACGTCGGATCTATTAGGAATGAGCTAGACACCCCGGTGTCATGCCACGTTAGAGGGTACCACGGGGGGGACATCAACTCATTGAGCTTTCAAGGCATTTTCTGCCTGAAAACTAATATGAGGGGAGGAGATTGGGACAAAACTCTTTTACAACAAGAGTCCCGTTGGATATACCAACTATCCACCCTATCCCCATCAGGTCTGAATGAGGGTTTCCTCTTTACCCCCTTCCTCTAATTAGCTCTGAACATTTAAGTTTATCTGACTCATTCACCCTTAAGTGACACCAACCATTAATAAGATTAACTCCTGCCCGTGTTCATTGAACTCTCCTCTGCAACTACCAATTCCTTGAGATATACACCCCCACACATTAAGCTTAACTAACAGCTAAATGCCACTATAAGGTTGAGAAATAGTTTATTTGGTCATTTAACTGATGCTACATCCCACCAATGATCAAGTAGAAACACACATTTGTTTCTTGTAACTTTATTAGTAATTGCAATCAAAAACATTAAATACAAATATATACTTTATACAAGTGCAGATAGTTGCCCTCCTCCTCTAATAGGATACACTTACCATCCAGGGAGTATAGGCAACATGAAGCAACATCAAAAGAACATGTGTCACCCATGTATGCCACATTACCAAATTGTGAAGCTACATACTAATAGCCTGCAATTCTCAAATGAATACATTTGCCCACACTGCCAATCGATCGCGGGGATATCTTCCTCCACTGCTTGAAGAGGAATACCGCCCCTTTGATGACGTGGCGGAACTTCTGACCAATCAGGACAGAGCATCATGGGTAGCCACGGCAACCACCCACATGAAAACAACGTCGCTCACTGATGACGCGACGGAACTCCTAACCAATTAGGATAGAGCATCGTGAGCAGTCAGGGCAACCATGCGCATTGTATAAATAAGGGGAAAATCTTTGATCATGTTTCAACACTGGGGATGGGGATGTCGCGCATCTATGACGTGGCGCGATCTCGTATCAATAACCTTAGGGCGTCACGGGCAGCATCTATAAACAAACCAACGTTGAGAAACACTGTTGTCCCATGCTAATATGCCGTGACAGCTCTCTTTCAAATTGACATGGCCAACATAGTGAGAGTTTAATTATAACCTACAGAGAGATGACTGGCCACGTGACCTTACACAGCCAATCATAGCCTTCCTCTCTCATTTCAGAAGGGGAGGTGGGATGTACACATTCTGAGGACCTATCATATTCTGCAATCAATTAACCAATAGGGTAACAATAAAGTGTATAAATAAGTAGGGGAATCACTCTGTCTTTGCCCCCGATGAAGCCACTACAGGTGAAACATATGTAGGGCAAGCTAAGCGTTACCACCTAGTTCGCTGGCTATATCGGAGAGGTCTGCTGCCTAACCTTATTTCAGAGTGTTTCGGAGACTTCAATAGGAAGCACAACACTCTGACTACTCCTATCTGGTGTATGGTTCTAAGTACAAGACACATACCTTGTGATCTTGCGACGGCTGCTGAAGCTTATCATAACAGACCCACAGGCTCATTTAATCTTGAACCTGACGGCCTGGCACATGTGTATGTATATTCGATCTACACTCTACCAGGCTTAACCACACTCTTTGTGTATCTATACATTATTTTAGGTACATCCCTTAACATTTGGGAGTAGTGATCTAAGGACACTAAAATTGTTACAGAACCACTACCACTTCTAGTATAATTATATAGCTGTGGGACACTCATATTTACAATAGTGGTTTCTATCTACATCATTAGTCCGAATGAGGCATACAGCTAACCTCTCCGTTTTTAATTCACTTTTTAATTTTTTGGTTACACTACTGCTGCAATAAATATATTTTAATTGTTTAATAATAAATAGTAAGTTTTAATACAGGTACAGGTGTTTTCTTGTGCGGCATATAGGGAACTTCTCGTTATCCTTTGTTCAACATTAACCCCTTCCCTGCCAGCACCACCTCCACACTTTATTGCAGTTATTGTTCCTATACTACACAGGTTATACCATTTAGTTTTCCCTCCTTTCACAATTGGTATAGTGCAAGGTGCACACCCTATGACCCTTCTGGGCCATTCCATCCCCCTTTATCCAGACTCAAAGCAGAGTGCTTATCACATGCTAGACATTACAAAATGATAATCCAAGGCTTCTCATTTTTCAGATTAATTTAACATCAGGGAAAAAAACACAGAATTATTTGTTATATTCTAAGTCTCTGGTCAACATTCCAAATGGTGAAAGGAAGGGGAGCTCTGGATCACCGTAGCATTGCAAAACATGCCAGCGCAATCTCATTTTTCAATGTCTTGCACATGACAAGTTAGTTATTAGGTTGTCAGGAATGTTGAGAAAACGTTGCACTGGGTTATCTAATTAGATTGATTCCTAATTCAATAAGCCTCTGATATATTTTTTATAATGGTTTTTGGAGGTTGTTTCTACAGTATTAGGTTTTTTTTTTTTTGTTTTTTTTACATTTTAGGATGTGTTCCTGTGTCAATAGTTTACTTTCCAGAAAGGAAAATCCAGATACTGTAGCTCCCAATCTTTAAATACAAAGGGATCTGTGAGGCCTATTCTAGTGGTTGCAGAGTGTGACACATGCTTTGCTATTCTGTATGCCCTTCTCGCATTTCCAAGCGGCTTTTTTTTTTTTAAGCGGTTTCACTCCGGCTCTGCTAATCCGATCGGTTTGTCAAAAAAGCCTCAAACTTGCATTTTTTGCCCACAACTGCAACCCTCGTAGCTCCGTTATGCAAACCGCTTCTAAAAAAATAAAAAATAATAATGTACCATCACCGGTATTGCGAGGAAGATCCAGAACCTGAAATCTGGGTTTGGCTGAGAGAGCAAAACCCATAAATCAGACTGGGGATGGCGTTAGCACCTCAGGTCATTCCGCTTCTAATGCACGTACAATCCGGGCAGTTTGTGACCTTTTTTTTTAGAAGAAGATTAGAAAAAGTGATTTGCAATAGAGAATACCATTTTATATCACATTGAACTTCTCTTCTTGTGAACATGTCAAACCGCGTGGTTTGGCAAATGACAGCTTTGGAGCTACTAGAATAACCCTCTATGTATCAAAAAAGTGGTCTGCGCTGACGCATCTGCTTAAAAAAATAGATTTTTTTCCGTCTGAAACGCGATATGTTTATAACGTGTATTTCTTCTGCTGTTGCTTTTAGTGCTTGTTGTGCTAATATTCTGCACTTCAAAAACACTTACGCCACATTTAAGGTGAAGGAGACCACCCCAAAAGAAGTCAAGAAAAGCAACGCAAGTCGCACATTTCTTAATATATAGACCTGCGCCATTACGCAAATGTTACCCTGCCCCGACTCCTCCCACGTGTTCCATAAATCCCACGTCACGTCGCAGACATACACAAACATACCCATTAATGGTACAAGTAATTGACGCAGCCTGGTGCAAGGCATTTTTCACCATAAATTAACAAAATAACTCATTTGCACCTACATTTTTCCTTACATACACTGCCGCGATGCACGCAGCGCACCCCGATATATCATTAACTGTACTTCAAGTTGTATCGTGGCTTAGTGGATCTGACCCCTAGTCATCTAAAGTACTGAGACGCACAAGGGTGGTTGTGGTCACTGACTAAATTGACCACCATAATAAAGGAACTATTCTGAATATGAGGGTGGGCACTTTCACTTGGGTTGTAGTTTTGCCAAAACGCGATGTGTTTGCTTGTGGATTTGATTAGATTTTTACCAAATCATGAAAAATAATCAAAAGAAGCAGTAACATGTTCAAATGGTGTATAAAAGCACAACAAATGATTAATTATATATTTAAAATCATCAAAACAATTAGAAAACGAAAATAATAGAACTGGACAAAATATGTCAAGAAACACCCCAAACGTTCAACTCCCCTGTAGAGATGGGCACCTGGTCCGGTGTTCTGGTTAACTCCACTGTAGAGATGGGCACCTGGTCGGAGTTCTGGTTAACTCCACTGTAGAGATGGGCACCGGCTCCGGTGTTCTGGTTAAATCCACTGTAGAGATGGGCACCTGGACCGGTGTTCTGGTTAATGCCAGTGTAGAGATGGGCACCTGCTCCGGTGTTCTGTTTAACTCCACTGTAGAGATGGGCACCTGGACCGATGTTCTGGTTTTGGTTCTAAATATCAATTTGGATTTGGTCGTAAAAATCTTTAGGGCTTTGTATTCGTTTTTGTAATGGACAGTAGATTGTAATTTCTCCGAACCGTTTCAACTTTTGCCCATCTTTACTGAAATCTGAATTGTTTTGATACAACTGGTATGCCAAACATTTCTAACAATGTTTAAGGCATAGATGCATTTTTTCATTCATAAGTCATAGGGGAGATCAACCTATCCATCACGGTAATATTTATTATTCATGACATATAGCTGTAATACTGTATTACCTGTTTAGGAGCTCATGCCAAATCTTCATTGCGAAGCAGTACTGCATGAATATACACCTTCAGCTATCTAATATTCCTTCAGCTTATCGAACAGAGACACAACTGCTTTATGAACAGCCATCCATCCTTTCAATGCTGCTAATAATGATGTTTTCTGAACTCAGCTGCTTTATAACGGAACTTTTTCTTATTACTAAAGAGCTTTTGAGGCCCTAGAAGCCCATAGACATTCTTGGTTTCACTGTACAGCACAATTGTATTTTAGTGTCTGAGGGGGTTATATATTACTCTACGATAGCGCCGATCGGGCTACTATCGTATGAAAACTCCCCGGCCCCTCCAGCACTTGTTATCATGTGTGACCACTCTGTCACTGATGACGGAACGAAAAGGGAGCAGTCACCCCCCGTCCATCGGCATCACTTCAGATCGCCGATGTGGACTCCCCTAAGACAACGAGCATTTTTTGGGGATGTAGCTACTATGGTCATGGAGGGGGGGGGGGGCATCAAGGGTGCCAGATCCCATGATGTTGTAGCTATGTCCAAGACACTTAAAGGGTTAATGAGTAATCCCTTTAGTGGGTAATTCAATATAGATTTAAGTCTATTCAGCTGATCAGTACTGTACATTATTGGTCGCTTCGAACTGCTCCCGCCCCTTCCGATGTGTGATTGTGAATGTCTAAACACAAAGCGTTTTAAAGGAGCAATTCATGTGTTTTTCTTATTATTATTTACATAGGTTTGAAGCAGGGGGTCTCTGGAGGTGAACCCCATATATTTTAGCTCTGGGGACCCCCTGCTTTCCGAGATACAGACCTCCAAAGGGGATGCTGGTATCTTAGCAAAGTGTTAAGCTACCGAATCACGTGGACCAGTAGGAGATAGAATCTGATGATGTCACGGTTTTCTATTGGACCGCAGGGCGCGGGAGCTTTGAAACTCCGCCATTACATGAACCCTGCTAGCCGAGCCGAGCGCCTACCACCACCCTCTATGGAGTAAAGTATCTCCGGAAGCAGGCGGTCTCCAGAGCTGAAATTAATGTGTTTCAGCTCCGGAGACCCCTGCTTCAATCCTACAGTATGATAATATTTTTTGCAAACACAAAAATCGCCGGCTTGAACTGTCTCTTTAAACAATGTATAAATAAGCACTCACAGAATGCATTATATTCCTGCTCAAGTAAAATCTCGATCAAATATTTACCAGACAGTGTAAAGTATATTTATTGTGATACTGGGACAAGCTTGGGAAACTATGGCCAGACGTGTTTTTTGCCTTCAATGTTTATCACAAGTAAAATGCATCATTCTAATTTACTGAGCTCGTTCCTGAGGGATTCAGCAGTCTTATCATGCTGGCTAGTAGACGACTTTAAACTTCTTCATTAAGAAAGACTTCTCGTAAAAGGTTAACAAAATATATAAATCAAAGAGCTGACAAACCATACCAAGCATTTTGCAAAGTTGTGGGTTTGAACTGAAGCTCAATACAAATCAAATAAAAAAGAAATCTGTTCTAGTTTTGTCTTTCTGTGCAACAAATTATTGACCTGAAAAACAAGTTTAATCAATGCCAGCACTTTCTACAGTACATGTTAAAAGGCCTGGTCAGCTAAGTGCAGTACATCAAGAATCTCTTGTATAAAATCTCCCATTTATCTCACATTGACAGCCCTTTTTTTGCTGAGTATTAAAGTAAACCAGAGTTTTAATCCACTAATAATGCTGAAAATCGAGCAGAATTTCATTTACATGTGTTTTTCATGAATTAAAGCAGAGGTTCTCAACTCCAGTTCTGAAGCCCCCCTCCCCCCCCCTCCAACAGGTCAGGTTTTCAGGATATCGCTGTTTCGGCACAGGTGGCTCAATCAGTGGCCCAGTCTTCGACTGCACCACCTGTGCTGAAGCAGGGATATCCTTAAAACCTTACCTCTTGGGGGGCTTGAGGACTGCAGTTGAGAACCCCTGAGTTAAAGGACAAAACGTACCTAAAAATTAAAGCAATGCGCATACAAAATAACTAATCATTACAAAATAATAGAAAACATTTTTCGAATAAAAATTATTACTTTACTGACAAACTCGCACAAAATATGGAGTTCTGTTAAACTTCATAATATTACACGGAGTGCTGGGATGGCCAGAAGCAATTGCAACACAATATCCACATCCAGACTTTCAAAGCCGCATTGGTGCCTGAAACTCACTAACATGATTAACATCTTCTATTTCCTAAATCATTATAAACAAGCTTTTCTCCGTTACGTCCATTAATGCTGCATTGAAACACGCAATTCCCCACTGCCATTCTGTCTTCTCTACTTCCTAATTACAGGAGGCATTGGTTTTTTTAACGTTATACAGTATTTGTGCCTTGTTGTAAATATCTGCACATCTGACGCCTTTTACTTTCAATATCAATATCCCACATTATTTTCGTGAATTCTTTTATTTTCAGTATACACAGTCTGTGCACATTAAGGTAATAAGATAATGTGTTTTAATGTATATCACTGATGATCTACAATGTATTGGAAAATTTCCATAGACCTGAATGAGTTAATTAATTTTAGTCAGCACCAATTTTAATAACGTTAATGTTTTAAATGAAACAAAATGTACAGTTTAAAACACACACACACACACACACACACACACACACACACACACACACACACACACACACACACACACACACACACACACACACACACACACACACACACACACACACACACACACACACTGTATGTATATCTGTACGTGTGTGTGTGTGTATATATATATATATATATATATATATATATATATATATATATATATATATATATACATATAATATATATAGCATATAGTATATAATGTATATATAGTATAATGTATATATAGTATAGTGTATGTATAGTATATAATATATATATATATATATATATATATATATATATATATATATATATATATATATATGTGAATCTATATTTGCAGAATGGAAATCAGAGATGTAGATAACAATATCTAGAATATAAAGAGAATTTGCTGCCTTGCATTCCCATTCACTGTTTTGCCTTAGGGAACAACAAAGCAAACCGAATAAATGATAAAAAAAAAAATCAAATTTGTCCAGAATGCTGTGTTTGCAAAGGGGTAGTTGTGGATGTGATAATAATGGATCTGCAGATTTCCAAATAAGAGTTTTTGAAGAAAAATGTAGCACATCAGAGCCAGCAGAAAGGCTTACAAGCAAAACAGAATTTAATTATCCCGCAATAATTAGATAACAATTTTCTGGCCATCTCTGCTGAAAATATTTATTTTAAAAAGTTGCCAATATAACATGATGCAGGTGGTACAAAAAAGCCTCAAGTAACATAGGGGGTTAATTATTAAGGTGTTAGTATCATTCGGGCACTACAGTGAGGAAACGCCCGTTCTAGTCAGAGTTTACATGTGATAGTGTCGCAGTTTCATGAATAACCCCCATAGAGTGGAAGTGGAATCAATTTACACCATGTATATAAATCGACAGGTAAGTATAGCAGCACTCCACTAAAATAAATCTTTAGCGACATGGGTGCAGGCTGCAAAAATAGTGGTAAAAGAGATGGATAAAAAGTGGGGACTCTAGGTCAGGGGTGTGCGCAAACTGGGGGGCGCGGCGGTCACAGAGGCCCCGCGCTGTTACCCAAAAGAATTTAAATTGAATGCCGGGCGACCGCACGAGGCCTCTGTAAGTTCCCTTACCTTGTCTCCGATGGCTTCGGGCGCCGCGTCGATGCGGCATCAAATGGCGCCGTGGGGTGATGTGACTTGAGATCACATGACTCGCAGCGTCATTTGACGCTTGACACAAGGTAAGGGCGGGGAGGGGTGTGAGCAGTGGGGGGAGCAGGCAGGGGGGCACAGGGCAAAATGTTTTCGCCGCCATTCTCTAGGTCATACTAAAGAAAGTGCATAAGTTTATTAGAACAGATCGACACTGTGTCCCACTGCGGGGCTTTCCTCAAGACATCTATATTTATTTTTACTGGGAGCATATTTGTATATATGTACAGGTGTGTATATCTTTATTTAAAGAGCGCCCACAGCTGTACTTGGTACTTTATAAGGAAGACAATACAGTACGGGGAATTATAGTACAATAAGTGAAACAAATAAGATCAGACAATAGGAAAGGAAAGCCCTGCCCCAAAGAGCTTACAATCTAAATATTTGTGCATTAATATAAATGATGGACACATTTACCTGACTAAACTGTTGGTGTATTCCCAATAACTATGTTGATCTGGGAACGCATTAAAGTGATTTGGAAGATATTGGTGCTTGCGAGAGTCACATTTATTTTGTAAGCTGTTTAGTATGAACCGGACTAGATATGCACAAACTTTGTGTGTGCCTCAGGTAATCCACAAGTTTGGAACAAGTTCTTTTAACCTTACAAAGTCAATAGGCATAACATGTTGGAATATTTTTTTTCATTACTTTTACTTTTAAATTCGACCAAACTTTATTTTTACTTTTATTTTTTTACAGTCATTGTGCGGACAAAATAATAATATTTGAATTAAGCGAAATAGCGAATTGGGAAGACTTTGGCCCGTTTTGTTAGAACGTTTGGAGCCAAAACTTTTAGCAAAGCTTTCTCAGAAACTGATGCGAAGCGAATGTCGGCAGGTTCACGCCTAAGCAGGATAAAAGAGCTTCATTAATACTTTTTTTTGTTACACAGAACCACAAAAGTTTCTTCATCTGAAGAAGAGACTTGTGTTATTATAATCTCACGAATATAGAAAAATAACATATGCACGGAACGCTCCAGTCAGACCAAAAAAAACGTATTAGAAGCTGATAAGAATCTAGTTTGCCTCAAAGGACTATATTTCTGCTCATAAATACGACACACTATAGTTCAAAACATTTCAGTTTTCTGGAAAACTACTATAAATAAAATGTATTCCAAGTCTCACTTTTGAAAAACCACCCGTCATCCTTGTGGTTTTCTCAATTACTAATGCAGTCTTCACATCACCTTCTTATTTCAGTAATGACAGCAGATTTTCTGCAGAGAAGTTCTGGCCTAGGAGTGTGTGCCTGCTTCAGTTTGGAAGTCATTTTTCAGAGTGAAAGATCTCTACCATAAATCTATAGAAATGTCCCCAACATTTTTTAATAAAGATGTTGGTATTACTGCCGCATTTCCACTTGAAAATAGTTTCCTTCTTTTCCAGGTAAGATCTTGAAAAAGTTTCACATACAAGAAACCAGTTGAATAATACATCTATTAACCTACTTTATTGTAATATATATTAGTCGCTCAAAGTAACATTAAGTACAGCAACATCAAAGTTAGTGAATATACAGTATCAACACACACCCGGTGCTGGGGATGTTCCGTACGAATGAATGCCCAGAAATCATTTAACGGAGGAGGGAAAATATTTTGGAGTAGGATTTTGGGATTGGAGATGATTATACAACCAGGGGAGGTCAACTCAAGGGCCACAAGTAGGTCAGGTTTTAAGGATATCCCTGCTTCAGCACATGCGGCTCAGTCATTGACTGAGACACTGATTGAGACACCTGTGCTGACGCAGGGATATCCTTAAAACCTGACCTCTTGGTGACCCTTGAGGACTGGAGTCAGCCACCCCTGAAGTAACTTTTCGACCAAGTTCTCAAAATTGGCGATTTTTGAATTAGGACCTAAATATGCACTCAAACCTGTTAAGAAAAGTGACATCTGTAGCAAATGTGCTTGAAATTCTTTACTGGAAATGCCATAAAAAGGCTGCAGACAGAGAGCAATACTCCTGTTGGAATGGGAGTTAGTGAGTGATACTGTGGAGTATGGAGTACATGGATGGGAATTATTCTACTGAGCTGCCCAAGGCCAACTGATTTGCAGGCAGATAGTGCTGAGCATCAATTATAAGCACCATCTGTAATCATATCTATAACATCAAGATAAAGGGCAAGGATTAGGAAGTGAACTGTATGAAGCATGAGCGATGACTACACAGCTCTCACCTTGGCAATCAGATGGGGCTACTGATGATGAGCCGGCTTACCCTGATGAACAATAGTCCTCCACCCTCCTGCCAAGCCACTTGGGCCATGGCTGGTTTTACCAACTGCCCATTTGTTCAGTCTACTTCCCTATACAGTGGGAGGACTGCGAGAAGGTGAAGAACCCTGATGAATAGGGTTCAACCTGAGAAGGACAATGAACAACAGCTCTTTAACCAGAGTGCACAAGTACTAGGGCAGGCGGCTTGGTCCATCACCACCCGTTTCAGTGTTTAAAAGAAACCTATGAGGTTCATCCAGCACTGCAAACAGGAATGGATGCTAAACTGGCTCTAGCAATAATTAGATATGCTCTTTCTCACGTAAATATGGTGAACATTCCAAACTTGTGGATAAATGGTGAAAATGCTTGCTTGTAAATCTTCATTAACACTCTCTGCTAGACATTCGCACATCTATAGTTGGCGCTATCTCAATATAGACTTCTATTTTTTTTTGTTTAAACAAATGTTAGCTGAGAGTACCATAGAGCATGGACCGTGCTAGTCTTACAGCTGGGAGACCCCAGATTTAGCACACATGGCCCTGCAATTTCCAGGTAACTTCAGGAAATATAAATGGCCTTCAATAAGATCAGACTGGGGAGTCAATGAATGAGGAGAATGTCAACATAAGGCAACATTGTGTCCCAAGGCAATCTGTGTGCCAGGAAATTGTTATCTGCTGAACTGGATGTCTAGATGCTGAACTCCGTGTGTGGCGGTGGTGGTATGTCAGCAAATCATAGAAGCAATGAAACACATCTGTACAGTACCTTGATGACAGGTTAATTGTATGAGAACACTTAACACAACAGGTTACCTTATTGGTGCAATTCCTCCTGATCAGGCTTTGAGAACATTTGGTGAAAGAAAACATATAAAAGAGTGCAAAGGACAATCGACAATAGTTTAATCTCATTGTAATCCAGAATATTAGTCCTTCAAAATGTAACAGATAGTAACATTACACTCTTCTCTCTGCACACTAAAGTATATGGGTCAGGAGTAGATTTAATATCATAGTAATTCAGACTGATGTGAAATTGATCCAGTGTTTAAAATGACATATTTGGGGCCATATTTGCACTTAACTAGCTCTCTTGAACATCTAATTACTGGTTGTTGAAGTTTAAATGTTTCTTCTTGCGGCTGCAACCCAACTGCTTACCATCCAAAGAATTTGGAAGGAGAATTAATACTGTACCTGCTCCAAATCTGCCTCCTGGTGCCAAGGGCTGATTGAACGACTCAACCAAATCATACTGTAGGAAACTAACCTATTGGTTCTCCAATCAGTGTCTTCCATGTCAACGGTCGCTGTACTGTATTTCTCATAAACCAGACATTGCCCCATGTTTAGGAGTTAAATATGAGAGGTATTATGCCAATTTATGAATATAAAAAATTGAACAATGTGTGTATTCCATGCCCCATCATTACATAATTAATCAATGTTATTGGGTAGAGGTGGATTGATGCTAAAGAATAGGATATCACATTATGATAAAAATTAATAATACATTTAAAGAATAAAGAGAATACAAAAAAATAAAATAATTGTAGATGAGAGATAGTGTTTTTATTAGAAGGTTCACGGGCCAGCCCGAGGGAATGTCAATATCTTTGATTCCAAGCATTAATGCAATTATTTGCATTTTCTGACTTTTTCTGGGGGTGGCTGCAGTAATGTGATATATGGCCGAAAGCAATTTGGGAATACAGTGTCTCACAGGGTGACGTTCAAATGTAGTAACACAGAGGGTGGAATGAATCATTTTCTCTGATCTTGTTAGGTTTGAGAATATCACAGAGCAAAAAATATACTAGCAGCAGTTATTATTACAAAAGAATACAATTGAAAGAGAAAGAGGCGGGCGAATGCTTTGGTTGTCAAAATAATGCTTTTGCAATGAACTCCTTTTTTTATACATTGTCTTCTTTTTTTTGCAGTTGCTCTCCTCTATTATCTAGAGAAGCTACTTATGTCTTCAGTAGACATACTTCCTTTTATCAGCTTCCCTAATTTGGCCTGTTATGCACTTGGCATGTTTTGGTTCCATTGTTGTAAATGACAATGGCCCACGCTGTTCTATAATTCTGCTCCCCGAGGTGATATGGATTTCTACAATGTCTCTGTTGGATTTATCTTCTACTTAATGGACATTCACATGCATGTAAAAAATCACTTGACACCACGCAAGGCATCTATTTTGTATTTTGTTTGTGCTCTTTACACCTGAATGTGCTATTTTTTTTAGCCCTGTGTAAAATCATTGTGTAAAATATGCTCAGAAATGTGGGAAGAGTACAAGCAAGACATTTTAAACAAACAATAAAGTTCATGTTAGTATATGCCACTGTACAGAGGCATATACTAACGCATGGACACGCTGGGCAGTTGCCCGGGTGCCCCCACGAGCATAGGGGCCCCATGCTAATCTATGCACAGACCAGAATTTAACACAAATTTTCCGATCACCCGCCTCAACATTCAAATCTCCCGCTAACTCGGTAGAAGGAGAAAAATTACAACTTGTAGCGGAGAGTTGGCATGGCTGCATTCGCGAGAGAAATTTTGCAGGGCCCAGTGCACTGCTTTGCCCGGGGGCCTATAATGCTGTTAAGACGGCCCTGCCACTGTAATTAAAAATATAACTTGTGAGCATATTCGCAAGTCTCGGACAGGTCTGCAACCCTGCTTGTCCCCATTATCTCTTAGCAAACAGTGCTTCCACTGCAGCAAGGGATTCTGTGTAATGACGTGTAAATGAGCACACTGAGTCACTCTTTATTTATTCGTTTTAACATGCCAGAGTATATGCCACAGAAATCTGAAACTTGATGCTGTTGTCCACCACTTTCATGTAATCCTTTAATGTTACTTTATTCTAAGGCTAAGGCCCCAGTAACTCCGCTGCAATGCGTGCCAGCGAGATTGGCGGCGCGTGCAGCTGATTCCCTGGTCTGCAGCTCACTGCAGGAAGAGAGGCCGGGGGGGGTGCGTGGCGGGGGAGTGAGGGGGCGCGACCATGACGTCACCCGGCAGGTTCGCCCTCATTGGCTGGACCGCCGGGGGGCGTGCCGTATCGCTCGTCGCGAGTCCTGCTCTCAATTCTATTGAGAGCAGGAGCAACTCTCGCCCCAGCGCTGCAGCCCCCCCTCGCAGCGGGCCCGGCGCCATTGAGGGGAGGGCTCTCGTCTGTGCAGCGTCCGCCACAGCGGACACTGTAGTAGGCAGCGGGATCAATGCCTAAGCGGTGGATGGGCGGTTTGGAAAAAATCCTTCCCCTCTCCCTCCCCTAATTGGAGGCTGTTGATTCCCTGTATTTAATAGATCAGGGCTTCCGTGCTTTGGTTTAATCTGGACGGCGGCTTGGGTCTATGGTGCTGATATTGCGCTAAAAATGAATCCAAACCATTTCTGCCTCAGATTCAGCTTCACACCTCTTCCTCCCATCTGTGATTAACTGATGCTACTGTAATGTTTGGAGGTAGTGGTGATGGTCAGGTGAGTGTATTAGGGACCCTCCCCTTCAGTAAGCTCCCCTGTGGCTCCCTACCTTCTCTGATGCAACAGTAGGGTCGGCAGCGTGTGAACTGGTTAACTTCTCACTATCTCCTGCTGGCCCTGGGACCTCTGACGTTGGGGATCCTATCATCAGTGAAGGCAGTGCCACCAGGATACAGGTGATGGCTGAGATTTGCAGGTAAACCCTGGAGGCCCTACAGTGGCACCGGAGCAGGAAGGGACCCTTCCCCCCCATGTCATCCATTCCTCCTCATATTACCCACTCTCTCCAAGTCACTCTCTCCCTGTGTCACTCACATCCCTCAATCACCCACTCCTGCCATGTCATTCACTCCAGTTGGTGTCACCCACTCTCCTTTCTATGTCACTTCCCCCCAAGTCACTCCCTATCCCATATAAATGTCTCTCCCCATGTCACACTCCCTCTCCCCAATGTCACTCTCTGTATTCTCCAATGTCACTCTCCGTAATCTCCAATGTCACCTACTCTCTCTCCTTCTAAAGTTACTCTCTCTCCCCATTACCCACTCTCTCTCCCCCGATATCACCTACTATTCTCTCTCCCCGCATGTCATCCACTCTCTCTCCCCCATAACCCACACTCTCTCTCCCCCATCACCCACTCTCTCTCCCCGTCACCCACACTCTCTCTCCCCATCACCCACTCTCTCTCCCTGTCACCCACTCTCTCTCCCCCATCACGCACTCTCTCCGTCACCATCACCCACTCTCTCTCCACCCATCACTTACTCTTTCCCTCCTTACATCTGCCACTCCCATATATTATATACATATACATACATATATACTATATACCAAAGGATGGGCACAAAATGTAAACATTTTGTTTTCAATAATATTATACAAATACAACACCAAATTTAATTTTGACAAAACCAAAATCACAATGAAAAATGAAAAGAATGTAGATCCAAAACCCAATTCTTTTTAGAACCGAAGCACCACTGAAAGTGCCAATTCTTATTCTAAGCTAAGATAAAAGACAGCTGGAATATTGTTACTGTTGTTTTAAGTAAGGCTTGCTATGCACGTGCCTAACAGCCTAAGGAAACCTAGCTCAAATCGTGAAATAGCTTTCTATCAAAACAGCAAACACATAACACATTGTGCTGCTAAGACCCACGTAATACTCTTTGTGGGCTAGATACAAAACCTGTGCACAACTGGAGTGATAGATATCATCCAGTATATTGTAAAAAATAACCTCCAAATAGAAGCATTCGTTTTCAATATATAGACAAATTTCATTCATATTAATTAATCCCTCTCCACACAGCGAGACAAGGTGAATTGACAAATTACATGGAAAAACAATTGAAATTCTAAGCAGGTTCTCATGCTTGGAATGTGATGTTTCTATTATTAGGTGAGTCATAAAACACTATAAAAATATAAAAAAAATACATTTGTTCTGGAAGTGTCTAGTGATATAATTCCTTAGTAACATCGAAAAGCCAGAAAAGATGCTTAATGTTGCAATATTAAATAGGATGCTTGGCATTGGGCATGCTAAATGTACCCTTACATTTGATACAATAGCACTCCTATGCCCTGTGGAAGTGAGTCTCCATTGTATGGGGATATATAGATACAAATCAATGGGTTCTTCATGATTACTATTCTTGTATTTCTACCTAAATGTGTTTGTTCACTATTAAAATGTACATGAGTAATTTAGTATATGTTTACAACCATCGAGTCTAATTATAAGTCTGAGTCACTTATGCAACCACCTCTAAGTTGGATTCCTAGCAGCAAATTTCCATTGCTTTCGTCTGCATGGCTGACTCCAAAAATGGAAAAAGGAAAATATTAGTAGCGAATTACCCAAGGTCACACAGAGTGAGTACACATGACTGAAACCGTAATTTAGCCCAGAAGCATATATATTTATGAGCAACACCTTGGTCTCTCTGCCAGCTTTGCTTTGCGACAGCTCAACAAAAGTACAAATGATGAAAGGTTATTAGAAGCATGTACAATACTGCAGCGACACATGCGATAAAATTGCTGTCACGCAGGCTATAGCTGAAGAATTTATCTTCAATAAACATAAACAGATTAAGTTTATCGTGCTTTCAATTATAATGACTTGTATCACAAATTCCACATTTTAAAATGAAAGCAACTGCACAATGAAAAGAAAACATAATGACTATAGTATTGGTTACTGAGAAATATAGACCAAGAAACTGATTGGCCAATTTTCCTAATTGCGATGGTAGAAGAGGTACAGAAAGGACAACTGATATAGCACTACTTTCTTATTTACACATTTACAGTGGCACTTTCTTTGGAAGATTGAATGATATACGGGACATAAATGGCTAATAAAAGTATATAAAGTACATTCTTGACCAAGTCCTCCCCCCCCCCCCGTCCCCCCATCCCATAAAGCGGAATGCATTGGGGGCACTGAAGCTGTGGGAATCGGAGATTCACAGGAGCTAGACGGAGACCCGACCCTACTCATTGCACCACCCGAGGTGGCCTGCATACTGGGAGAGATGTGGGAGGGGACACAGAGCATGTCATCCATCAGAGCCATCAGAGCCGGGTTCTTCTTCTAAGTGAACATCACCCATACAAAAAAACGTATAACCTATCAGGAATTGTTACATTGTAGGTGTCCCGCTTCTCTGTTTCTCATTAGTAGTAAAACAAGCTACATATATATTTGCCATTCTCTTTCATGCAGGGTACATTTATATACAGACCTGAAGCCCTAGAATGTACAAAGCAACTATATTTGAATTATTGTGTGCTATCAACAATTGCTGTGTGAGTATATAGAGTTACTATTTGGATTTGTCACAAATAATCGTAGATATACTACACTATATATATTTTTTTCTTGTTCTCGTTTTTCTATTCTTTTTTTAACACTTGCTGTCTGCCTGGGACTGAGTCAACATAACGCATTGATCTGTGGACCAGATCCTTAAATCTCTGTCAATTCACTTAATATGATGTTAACCTACAGTAACTTTGCGCCACATTAATACTAGACATGGGCAAATCCGTTTACTGGATTAACGCGTAAAATCCGTTTCGCGGTGTAAAATCCACGAACGGATTTGGCCGTTTTTTAATCCGCGCCGATTCATCAAAAACCGCCACTGGATGCAATCTGTTGATGGATTTGTAAAATCCAATCCGTGGATTCAGCAATCCGTTGGCGGATCATCTTTACACGAGGTCCTGTTCCCAGTCTGATTCCCCACCGCTGATACCCCTGCTGCCTCTGTATCCATGTCCTACATGCGCATGTCTTAGCTACCATTGTGAGTAGCCATTTTTACCCTGTTTTCATTTTTATTGATCTGCGCTAGAGAGCTTGCGCTCTTCTCTTTTGTTTTTATATATATATTCCCATTGGAGAAGGGAATCAGTTCACGGATTATAACAGTATATATATATATATATATATATATATATATATATAGCCCATCGTATATATATATATATATATATATATATATATATATATATATATATATATATATATACTGTTATAATCCGTGAACTGATTCCCTTCTCCTATAGACGATGGACTATCAGAGATGTTTCTGATGTTTTGTGAGTGCAACACAAAAACTTCCTCCTCCTTAATTTATATTTCACAATTGAAGACAAGGCAGAGATGATGTCACAATTCTCTCCTGAGCTGCAAAGCCCTAACTCACCGTTGTATTAATATGACAGAAAAACATATTTCTGTTCTCACAAATAAACGTAATAGGAATGTTAATCTAATGATGTCGCAATGTAGTAAAATACAAAGACAAACGTAATTTGTTTCTGCTCATTTTCTGGTTCTTATTATCTCTCTAGAGCTCTGCAGGTATATAATTGCATGTCTGGAAAATTTGGTTTTGTTTTGTCATACTGACAGAACATTTTGTCTTGAGACTTAATTAAATCTGCCTGGTTTAAAACATCTACATACAGTGTAAAGCAAATGTTCTTTTTTCTCTCTCGTGTGATAAAAAAAGGTTTTCAGAAAAATATCTAAAAAAAAAAGCCGTTATTATTTACAGGTGTGCACATGTTTGTGCAAATGTTCTGCACATTCGTGAAAGTTCCTCACATCACGCTGGTTAAACTTTCGCTTTTCTCCAGATCGCTGCCAAAATTGCAGTGTACAGAGAGTCATGTGACCTGACATTATGGTCATGTGACCTGCACGCTGACATTTAGCGCCTTTACGATTTTCTTTGAAAACTGCAGATTTTCGTAAAATTGTTTTGTGGGGGGGAGGGGGGGGAGGGGTGGAGGGGGGAAAGGGCAAATTTCACCTGGTTAGCGAAAATGTTTCATCTATTTACATTACAAAACTGTGCAGAAGGAGGTACAGCATGGCAACAGCAAAACCTGCTACACAAGAGGCTTGTTACATTTATTTTTCTAGCAGAAGAGGAAAAACTACACCAGGGGTGGTCTGCTCCAGTCCTCAAGGGCCACCAACAGGTCAAGCTTTCAGGATATCGCTGCTTCAGCACTAGTGGCTCAATCAGTGGCTTAGTCTTTGACTGAGCCACCTGTGCTGAAGCAGGGATATCCGTAAACCCTAATCTGTTGGTGTCTCTTGACAGCTGGATTTGGCCAGCCAATGATTGAGCCACCTGTGCTGAAGCAGCGATATCTTGAAAACCTGACCTGTTGGTGGCCCTTGAGGACTGGAGTCGGCCACCCCTTGGCCTAGACGTTTTAGTTGTCTTCCCCAAAGACTACGTTAGTAAAATGGAGAAGGGTATGTAATGTATAGTTTGCTTTGATGATTACATGGCAGAGACAATATGATCAAAAGGTGACAGCAGTAATGATATTCATTATCAAACACATTGAGGAGACAGGACGCATTACATATAAATGTGTGTTTCAGGCGCAGCTATCTCTTCAAGGCAACTTCAAACTGTTTCCATTCTCAACGTTTTTCTACTGCATGCTATCTATTTTATTTGTTTTTAAGAAAACTGAAATGGAACTGTTCTGTATGCAGTGGGGGGTACAAATGAAGGCAACGTGATTGCAACGTGATTGTGGCAAGCTCCCGCGGGGGAAGTAGCATAATAGTCTCACCCCTTTCTCGCTCGAGGCTGACTGAGAACAATCGCCGGGCCTCTGGTTGGTGCTCTGTGTCCCACTGCAGTGTGTCAGTGGTTGCGATGATGTTGGCCTCAGCTGTACATTTATGTTATATAGTTGTTGCTGTATTTTGGGAACTTAAGTATACAGTTTAATGAAGTGGTTCTCAATCTTTTTTTGCACAGGGGAAACCCCTCGTTTAAATGCAACACACACCCTCCTTTTCACAAGCACACTCCCTCTTCTTACACGCCCCCCATTCACCTTCACACGTCATACTCACCCTTTTTCTCAACACACACTCCATATGTTTTCCCCCTTCTCACGCAGCACACTCATCCTCTTTCTTAATGATAAGCAGCAAATTCCCCACCCCCTACTCTTACCTACACCACATACCTTCCCCCATCCAACAAAAAGCACTAAGCCCCATACACAGCCCTCATACTCTTCTCTCCAACTGCCCTCTCCCTCCGCCCTCATTTCTCCCCTCTTTCTACACCTTCCCACACACCTCAAACATGTCAGTGGCTCAGCAGAAGGGCAGGCTGCTGTCTCTCCTGTGTCCCGGACTTGGATAGTAAAGATACTATACCTCTGCAGGCAGCGTGGGAACACCCCGCAGAGCAGACAGCAAGGTTTTTCAGCTGGGGCCCCAGCACTCTTTGCAGAGGGTCGGGACCCACGAGAGTTCCGTGGAACCCTGTCTGAGAAACAATGGTTTAGTGCTTCACACTGCAAACTTTTTTGAGAGCAAGAGCTCACAATGCCTAAGAAAATTGTATAGTTTAAAGCAATTGTTCATAGACAGTTTCTTATATGACTAATAGAATTATGTGAGCATAAGATCTCGGTTAGTGTTAGAGCCCAAACTGCAGAATAATAGCTTGTCAAACTGTCATTTGCCAGTGAGAGCATAGATTTTATAGTTCATATTAGGTTGTGTTCTTTTTCTTTTGTCGGGTCACATACTAATAACCATATTGTATTTTAAACCCAGTGATTATGTGAACACTTGACAGATGGTAGGCTGTTAATTTGTATGTAAAAGACAGTGATTGCCAGTGCTGTAAAAACATTCGGCAAAATACAAAATGTCAAAATACAGTTTTATCTACCCTACTGCTTCACTTACATAAGCAAGAAAATACATTCGGGGTTTTTTTTTATCATACAGTATGCAAAAGATAATTATTGTATTGTATTGTATGTCTTTATTTATATAGTGCCATTAATGTACATAGCGCTTCACAGTAGTAATCAAATAAATAACAGATAATATAAATAACAGATCAGGGGAATAAGTGCTTTAGACATAAAAGTAACATTAAGGAAGAGGAGTCCCTGCCCCGAGGAGCTTACAGTTTATTATCTTATCATATTGAATGGACAGCTAATAAAAACAGTTATTGTTTTATTTTAATTGTAGTTAAATCACAAACAGTCCTTACTCCAAGAAACCTTGATCATAGTAAAAGCCCCAATTTTTCTTGGTGTTAGCACAGGGCAACACTATTGATTGTAATCAACTAATTCGTTGATTATAATGGTACCTCCTCTCCGGCAGTAAGGCCAAATATGTACACACTCTTAACTCTGACAAATCTTCAATACCTGGATACAAAATGTCTTAATGGTGGAGTCGGGGTGTAGGGGAAACTCATACCAAATACAGATTCATCTCTCTATAGACATCGGACGTTCCTCTGCTGGTCATCCAACCGGTTTCAGCGTAAGGAACGCCTTACCATAAATAAGACGTTCCTTAAGCCTAAACCGGTTGAGTACTTTTAGGATGCTTAACTCTACAATTTTCTACCTTTGTACATTTTTTATCAGCTTCAATACATTTTTGATATTTTTATTAGTTTTTGAATCTCCCTCTGAGTGACCAACTCTCTGTACGTAGAATGCTGTTCAAGGCCGATATCCATGGAGTGACCTGGTTGAGTCTGTCTGTTTGTTTCCCTGTATACAGTAAGTTTGCAGATTCAGTCATTTGGTACAATGGAGTCGGGGACCAGTAGAGGAACGTCCGATCTGTAAAGAGGGATGAATCTGCATTTGGTAAGGTCTTCCCCAACATCCTGACTGCACTATTAAAGCTGCAGACCAAGCAATATCGTACATGTGTGTTTTTTTTTTTAATTAATCAGTTCTGTACTATGAGAAAATACTTGTAGCATTTAAAAAACAAAAACAAAACAACAACAAGCAATGTAACAAGCATTTTTTGTTTCTATAGCAACCATTTACAAAGTCACATCCCCTTCATCTTCTGAAACAGGCTCTTGGCACACCCCTTTTTGGACCCTACCTTCTCTCTAGCAGAGCACCAGTTGTATCTAGTGACTACCTGGTCACATGATCTTCCCCACATAACTTTGCATCTTTGGACCTCTTCTCCTGCACTGACAGCCATTTAGTGAACCCACGACCCGAATCTTCGCTGATCAATCACAGGAGAATGGATCGATCCGCAACTTAGCTAATTATTTATCATTGTATGGATTGTATTAATGCACATATTAAAGGGGGGGGGGGGGTACACGGCATCTTGGACTGCTGCTTTAAGACACATTCTATCAAGATATGGAACATTTTTTTTTAAATATCTTTTTATTTGTATTTTCATATGGTTTCCCATTTTAACAGAGTACATTTTCATCTTTGGATATCTTTTAACACAGACCAATAAAATTGAGAATCCATATTACGATAGTTGGAAACACCATGAAAACAGAAAATGAAGAAAGAGGGGGGGGGAGGGATGGGGAGGGAGGGAAAGAGGGGGGAGGGAAAGAGAGGGGGAGGAAAGGGAGGGGGAGGGAGGGAAGGGGGAGGGGGATGTCACCGCATTTGCACAAACAACACTTCCAATATAACACTTCAGTGTACATAGTGTTCCATCGTCTCACTTATTCGTACTACCTTTAACAATCCATCAAATTTTAAACATATTTCACAGTTCTTATCTTTATTTATTGAAATACATATGTAACCTTATGACAGAAGAGGGTCCCAGACTTTCTGGAACCTATTAATAGTGTCTTCTAGATAACTCATCAATTCTCCATGAGCATGACATGGGATATTTGTTCCCTGACCTTTCCGTAGGTGGGGACAGTGGTCTGCCTCCAGCATCTTGCGACTAGACATCCGATAGCATTGAGTATGTGTACTAGTAGTTTGACATCAGTTTTGTTCACACCTCCTAGTGGTTTGTTTAGTAGAAACCATGGATCTTTAGGTACTTTGACCCCAGTAGTATCCAGAATAAACTTAAATATATTCTCCCACAGGGGCTGCATTTTAGGGAAATCCAGCCGGATGTGGGACAGGGATCCTCTATGACCGCAACCTCTCCAACATAGCGGCAAGATATTTGGGTCTATTAAATGTAGAATAGTCACGGTTTTGCACCATCTGTAAAGTAATTTTTATGAATTTTCTTTTATTAAAGTGCAGGTGGAACCTTTGGCCACTGCTTCCCAGATGTCTTGTCAGTCCTCCCAATCGAGTTCTTCGCCTAATTCCTTCTCCCAGGCCAGCATCTATCTATCCTTTTCTTGGGAGCCCAAAGTAGTGATGTAATAATATAAACATAATGGCATTTTAGTCTTTTCAGAGGCTCGTCTACACATCCTCTCAAAATATGTGAGATCCGGAATGTTATATCGGTCAAACTTTTCCTCAACAAAATGCCTAACTTGTAGATAGCGGTAAAAATCTGAGTTTGGTAGATCAAATTGTCCTTGTAAAATTTGGAACGATTGTAATTTGGACTGTGCAAATAAATGTACAACCTTTAAGATACGAAGGAAAACTCTTACTCCGCGCTGGAGCTGTCTTTGAATATACTGCACTGTGTGATGTTATCCCTCTTGCTGACGTCTACCAAAAGGACTCCACACCCCCTGAAAAGAGTGAGCTCTGATACAGGGGCTCACAGACAAAAAAAAAGAAGGCAGAATAGGAGCACTAAGTGACTATTTATTTTATTAAAACCCTTAGGTTTTGAACAAATTGCCAGGTAAAAACAGAAATCGTTGTGGTGGGATCACTGATTGAGCGATTCAGAAAAATGTGCAAAAACCTAAACTGATGCAATTAGTGGAAAAGTGTCACGAATTGCCAAAAAAAAAAAGCCAGAAGAATCAATGGAATCAGTGAGAAGTGTAAATTATGACACCATTTTGGTTTCGGAATACAATACTGGGATTCAGCAGTTTCACACGGTTCCGCTGCCAAGGATCTCTGCCTAGTCATGCATGTGAAGGTAATGCAAGGGACATGATACTGTATTGGGACTTTCAGGTAATAGAACATACATAGTTTTAAAAGAAACATATACAAATAGGAAACAGAGTTCTCATTAGAGTTGGGCAAAACTGTTGAAATCCGTTTTGTGGAATTTCCTGAGCTTTCCATTTAAAATCCATTCTGCGGTGTAAAATCCGTCGGCGGATTGTTCCAGTTTCAATCTGTGTGGATTAATCAAAAACTGCCATTGGATTCAATCCGCTGGGGGATTTTACCAATCCAATCTGTGGATTGTGCAATCCGCTGGTGGAATTTAATAATCCAATCTGCAAATTTGGATTGGGGAATCCACGGGTTAGATTGGCAGCGGTAAAAAACAAACCAAAAAAATGAAAAAGATTAATTGGGAGAAGGAGCGACTCAGTGAGTAACAACACTGACTGGCACTGAGTGTGAAGCAGGGGAGCCTGGGAGAAGGAGCGGCTCAGCGAGTAACGACACTGACTGGCACTGAGTGTGAAGCAGGGGAGTCTGGGAGAAGGAGCGGCTCAGTGAGTAACAATACTGACTGGCACTGAGTGTGAAGCAGGGGAGCCTGGGAGAAGGAGCGGCTCAGTGAGTAACAACACTGACTGGCACTGAGTGTGAAGCAGGGGAGCCTGGGAGAAGGAGCGGCTCAGCGAGTAACGACACTGACTGGCACTGAGTGTGAAGCAGGGGAGTCTGGGAGAAGGAGCGGCTCAGTGAGTAACAATACTGACTGGCACTGAGTGTGAAGCAGGGGAGCCTGGGAGAAGGAGCGGCTCAGTGAGTAACAACACTGACTGGCACTGAGTGTGAAGCAGGGGAGCCTGGGAGAAGGAGCGGCTCAGCGAGTAACGACACTGACTGGCACTGAGTGTGAAGCAGGGGAGTCTGGGAGAAGGAGCGGCTCAGTGAGTAACAATACTGACTGGCACTGAGTGTGAAGCAGGGGAGCCTGGGAGAAGGAGCGGCTCAGTGAGTAACAACACTGACTGGCACTGAGTGTGAAGCAGGGGAGCCTGGGAGAAGGAGCGGCTCAGCGAGTAACGACACTGACTGGCACTGAGTGTGAAGCAGGGGAGTCTGGGAGAAGGAGCGGCTCAGTGAGTAACAATACTGACTGGCACTGAGTGTGAAGCAGGGGAGCCTGGGAGAAGGAGCGGCTCAGTGAGTAACAACACTGACTGGCACTGAGTGTGAAGCAGGGGAGCCTGGGAGAAGGAGCGGCTCAGCGAGTAACGACACTGACTGGCACTGAGTGTGAAGCAGGGGAGTCTGGGAGAAGGAGCGGCTCAGTGAGTAACAATACTGACTGGCACTGAGTGTGAAGCAGGGGAGTCTGGGAGAAGGAGCGGCTCAGTGAGTAACAATACTGACTGGCACTGAGTGTGAAGCAGGGGAGCCTGGGAGAAGGAGCGGCTCAGTGAGTAACAACACTGACTGGCACTGAGTGTGAAACAGGGGAGCCTGGGAGAAGGAGCGGCTCAGCGAGTAACGACACTGACTGGCACTGAGTGTGAAGCAGGGGAGCCTGGGAGAAGGAGCGGCTCAGTGAGTAACAATACTGACTGGCACTGAGTGTGAAGCAGGGGAACATGGTTCAATTCCCAGTATTGGCTCCTTGTGACCTTGGGCAAGTCACCTTATCTCTAATATAGATTGTAAGCTCCACGGGGCAGGGACTTGTGCCTGCAAAATGTCTCTGTAAAGCGCGACGTAAAACTAGCAGCGCTGAACAAGAACATGCTATTATTATTAATTGCTATTTTTGAGATTGATTCGCAGAAATCGATGGACCAAAGGAATCTGTCGTTCCGCGGCGGATCCAGATCCGTCCCAATTCTCTAGTTCTCATGTACTCATCTATGTCAAAATCATAACCTACCGCGCTAAATATGCAACTCGGGCATTGTTCACAGTGATGAACATGATTAATGCTCTTGGCTTTAAAAGCTTAATAGCAATTTATTTAATCATATTAGTATTTATAATGCATACGAGTTACAGTCATTCCTTAATTCTGTAATATGGTTTATCTGGTTTTGTTTGGAAAGTATTTGTTTAATTTGAGGACTGTCAAACCACCTACACAATTGTTTTATAGCCATTATAAATAACAAGCAGAACTATACGAGACACGTTTGTTTATTTAAAGCAGCAATACTACTTTCCAACTTAAAAAATAAATAAATCTAATTTTTATATGTAAAGCGTGTGACCATGTATAATTCTACATTCTTACCTAAACTTGCAATCGTTTGGTTCTCCAAATATAAATCTGTCAAAAGCCTGATTGAGTGCTTTACATAGTGGCAGTTTCAGTCAGTGTAACTCAGCAGCTACAATGTATCCTTGTATTACTAAGGTAACATTATCTATTGTTACAGTTTACAGCTCAAACTGCTGGGAACATTTGCAACAAATTATCCCAAACAGGAAAGTGCTACAAAGATCTTGCACTGCTTGGGAATTGGGTTAAAACAAATTTTAAAAGCATTAAGCGTTAAATACAAACAATAAAAAAACAGTTACTATTATCGAATACTACAGAACTGATTCATTAAAAATATATAAGATTTCACATGTTTTGCTGCTTTAATTATGGATATGTCCGTCAAGCTTTGGGAGTTGTACAGTAATATCTAATAGGCCTTACGATTATCTTTCTGTTTTCTTCATTCTACCTAACTACCTCTCTCTGTTTGTCTGAGGCACAGGATTGCAACACCACCCAATACCAACCAAGCTACCAGCTCAGAAAACACCAGTTAACACCTCTCCATGAAACAGCATAAATACATTGTACAGGTAAAGTTCTTCCTTAGCTCGCAGGTTGTTCAGTGACTGTGCCACACACAGTATGCTAATTGAAGCCAACAATCTTTTTGTATGCTGTACAGCCACTTCCCTTCACATTCATGCCATTTGGGGTCATATCTACTAAAGATGAAAGACACGAACACCTCACGATGTTGTGCTGCCGATCATGGCGGCTGTGTTTCCGTGCTGAGAGCTTGTCAGTATTACAGCTTCATCAGGACAATGAACCGATGAAGTAATACTGACAAGGAAACGTTGACACAATAAAGAAATGAGATGTTGACGACCGGTGTGCAACAGAATTTCTTTTCACCATATGTTCTAAGCCAGGGGTGGCCAACTCCAGTCTTCAAGGGCCACCAACAGGCCAGGTTTTAAGGATATGCCTGCTTAAGCACAGGTGGCTAAATGAGTGGCTCAGTGAGCTCAGAGTGACTGAGCCACCTCGGCTGAAGCAGGGATAGCCTTAAAACCTGACCTCTGGGTGGCCCTTGAGGACTGGAGTTGGCCACCCCTGTTCTAAGCCATAAAACACCTTACCACCCATTGAGTTGAATGGCTGTGAGGTGTCTTACAGCTTGGCACAGCATACTAAACATGGCCTTTGGAGTATTCTCTCTCTCAGGGTACCTAACAAGCATTATTAGACTGAAGTATAAAACAAAAAAGATGTAAATATGCTCTTAATATATTGCCAATTCCTCCTGAAACTACATTTGCAGTCAGTATTCTTGTGACTTCAATTAAAGTTACCCCATTCTTCTCGAGAAACTCTCCTAATAATAGTAAGCACGGCCTCACACTTTTGCTTCTTTGCAGGGGGTCCTGTTGCTACTTATTTTCAAAAATGTGCAACTGAGCAGGTGTTAAATTGGTACCTCATTAGAAAGTTGGAGAAATGCTCTTGACGAGCTATTGTATGCCACTTTTTGGGGAGTTGGCATACAAACATGTTTTGTACAAACAGAAAAGAAAATGCAAATGCAAATTATGCATATTCTGCAACTTGTTATTTTGCTTACTGAAAAGTACCTACATAATGAATGGGTAGCCTAGCAAGAAAGATAAAGGCAAAACTTCACATTGTTTTCTTTCAACATGATGTTCATTTTTGTTTCTCCTACGCTTTACTTGAAAAAAATCTCATGTGACCCAGATTCTCAAAGTGCTCCTAGCTTGCATTATCTGAGAATGACATATACTTATCATTAGAGTACACTAATTAAAGAAAAAAGTGACATCTTAGAGTAATGTTCCCTGGTGTTTCAATATGGAATGTTTCCTGATTTATATTCAGATATTTGAACTATATTCTAGGCATGTTTCTTTGAAAATGTGTATTGTGGCTGTAATTCCTTGGATTTAACTAGATGATACCTTCAGATGCGCATCGCAATCTTTTTTGTGTGAAGCTAAATATGGGTGCTGTAGGTGTCGTAGCTGCTCGACGTGCAATAGTATGACTCAAACAGACGTGTTTTTCCCATCCCTGTACAGGAAGTTGTTTTCTAATCTGTAACTGTATCACCTGTGATTCTACGTTTGCTATCTATGCTCAAAAGCAAGGCCTTGTTATCTATGCTCTATGATTGAGCCACATGTGCTGAAGCAGGGATAGTCAGAAAACCTGACCTGTTGGTGGCCCTTGAGGACTGGAGTTGGTCACCCCCTGCTCTAAAGTGTCTGTGCTGTTTATTGTACGTGGGTAGGACCCTGAGGTCACTTAAAAGTGGGTTTCAGAGCATAAATCCGAGATCACAAAGGATGAGACGCTGCTTCACTCCTTAGGAATTGTGATGAACACAAGCATAGTGATTCATCTATCAGGATTTTGGATGTAGATTGGTTCCCCACTTACTCAGGGTGATAGGGACACTCCGTTGTTACCGTGTGAGTGTTTCTGGGTATAAACCCGAGACCAGGGTTGGCCAACTCCAGTCCTCAAGGGCCACCAACAGGTCTGGTTTTCAGGATATCGCAGCTTCAGCACAGGTGGCTCAATTATTCTGACTGAGCCACTGATTGAGCCACCTGAAGCTGAGCACCTAAACCTGACCTGTTGGTCCTTGAGGTCCTTGTTGGTGGCTTCAGAGGACTGGAGTTGTCCACCCTGCCCTAGACACTCACACCCAAGGGGCCTGGAGGATGCAATAGTTGGTACAATAGTTGGATTAACATGAATCGGGGGGGTGGGGGTTCTGGTTTATATATACAAATGAATATATATATATATATATATATATATATATATATATATATATACATTTGTTATTTATTTGAGGAATATGCTGCATTTTGAGGTCACTTCCGGTTAATGCATACTGTACATATATATTACGTTTGTTTCATAGTTCTATTTCTAGTGTAGCTATAGCTGTTACGCTTCCTTTCTTGAGCTGTTTTCTTTTATCCTCTGTCCTGCCGATTGATAACACTGGGTACTGTCTCCAGCGCTTTGATTAGCAGAGCAGTTTATTAGAAACGTTTGCGGCTGTTCTCAGGGGGTGTGGCCTGCTTGTGCGGCGCTGAGCTGGTTCCCGCAGCGATGCCTGATGATGTCACATGCCATTACCCCTGATTGTTTAGTTTGTCTATATATTGTTTGTTTATATATATTTGATCTTAAAGTCCTGGTGACCTTTCAATTTGTGGACCGAAACATCAGTATTATGGATTTTTAATATTGTTCTAATAAATTGATTTTTTTTATAATAATAATAATAGCATGTTCTTGTATAGCGCTGCTAGTTGTATGGTATACTAGCTATACTGTATATATATATATATATATATATATATATATATATGTCTCTCTATATCATCTATTGATCTCTCTCTATATCTATCCCTCCCTGGATTGCAGGCTTGAAGTTGGCAAGGACTGGAACATAGCTCAAGATCTAAAACAAGTCTGAACACATAATATTACAATACAAAGTTGATTCTTTAAATGCTCTGCATGGTAAACGCCACAGGCACCGCTCTGTAGTTACAAAGTAAGTTACAATCTCATTTTGGTTAAGGGAGATAAGGTTACTTGATCCATTTCAATGGGCCTAAATCTGAGAACAGGTAAGATGGCTTCATAGCATATAGTAAGGACCGACCATACAGCTACCACTGACAAACTGCTGAGAGGTGCTGGTCAGGGTGTTTGCAGAGCATCACACCCCCACAGGAGCAAAAGGGTGTCCAGCTTTCTAAACATTGATTCGTTTTATGGTCGACTACTTTACCACTGTGGCTATGATAAAGAAATATACCAGTTTTCCATTTGTTAATTTTAATTCCACTCATGCATCATAAAACCCCGATGAGGTTAAAAAGAAAAGTAACAAATAACAACATTCTATTGGCAAGACCAAGCGGATATTTCAGCGCTAATCCAAAACCAGAGGCAGTTTTGGACATCTCTAGTTACATACCATTTCATGCTCTTTAGTTTTGCAATTTAAGAGGTACTTATTTCTGAACTTGATTTCTGTTGGAGCTTGAACAACAGCATTTCTTCCATGTACTGTAAATTATGGTCACTGCAATAACATTGACAACATGATTACTACATAATGGTAGCAATAAGACACAGAGAAGATTATAATGTAGCCTCAGTTGGAACTGGTATTCATTTAGCGGGGATGCGGATGGGTTTCCCTTCTTGATAGTTTGTGTTTTTCAGTCCATTCCTTCTGCTTCAAATGTAAACTCATCAAATCTGGCTTATTGTTTAAATCATGCTAACTACAGATGTAGCAGACGTCTTTGCGAATGCAATGCGTTTTGTTAACGCTGGTGCGTTATTTAACAGAGGTACCAATTAAAACAATGGCTAAGGAGATAACCCGTGTAATTTAATGTGTTATTTTGTGCGTTAACTTATATTAATGGCGGTATCGATGTCGGCTAAATCTGTGTTTCAAAACCAAGTCTGAGCCATGGCAATGATTGTGGCACTACATAATCTTCATGTAGAATGTTTGTATGGCATATACCATGTCTTTGTCATGGCTACATTATTTGGGTAGCATGCAGTAGGGTTTGCATAACTTTTCTGTTAATGGAATACAAAACCCTGTTAATCATAGATATCAGAGAAAACACAGTGTCTTGTGCTCAAGGAGAGTGCGTTTGGTTGATTCTGTGCGGACTTAGAAATATACTCAAAATAGGGACATGGTCTTGGTTACATTTTCAAGAAACACCTACCCATGTCCCATGAGGAGAGTAAATTAATAAACACCCCTTTTGTGACCTGTGGTCCAAAAGAGAGAGTCCTACTTGAGTAGGAGACTTTTCTGTCTGAAGTGTGATATTTTTTTGCTATATGACCTAATAATACATTTGAGATTTTTTCAATATCGTATTCCTGTGCCACTTTTTTTGGAAAGTGGTTGCTCCTCACTTTCCAGTTGCCATCAATAATCATAGCTATCTCCTGCTTACATGCTTTTAAAGACTGTTTGTGGAGCAGAGTCGCAATGACCAGCAAGGGTTTCACCACTAATGCAGGCATTGTGACATGTCACCGTGTTACACACTGCATTCAGAAGATTAAAAAATGATCTTCCATTAATACATACATGTGCTGCTGCATTGAGATGATTGCTTCTGCATCTCATAGCTATACAAAGCAAGAATAATGTTACTGTGACCTTGCTAATTTGTTGTATTTAAGTACACCGCTGTAAACATACGTCTCAAAGATGATGTACCTATAAGTGCTTTTCAGCAACTAAATGTACTAATAAATATTGCACCATGTAATAAACAGCATACATACAAATTCATAACATTTATTTTTTAAATACCACAAACAATTCCTAAAATGCAAGTTATTAGAAATGTACTACAACAGATTAGTAATATAATCAATGATGTGATAGCCACATATTCACATGATCAATAATATTGCCTATTACATTCCACTGCAATGGTGTGCAAATTGTTAAATAGTAATAAATACGAGGTCTTAATACACTAAAAGCACTTTGACCCAGATTTAGTAAACAGTGTTTAGCCAATTGGGAATGTCTGGACTATTTAAATGAATGGGCAGTAAGGTGCTTAGTGCCTGCTCGGTAATTATAGTCCTTTGTGCTGGTGTTTGATACAATACGTAAGATCCTTGGCTCCTCACAGGTTCCTGTTAACTGACTGCAACCATTATTTAAAATGTATTCTCTTTAATTGTGTCATTGTAATCAGTGCACAGTATTTTGTGCATTTAGAAAGACTACTGAAAATGAGAGCGTTGAAATGGTGCAAATGCACAAATAGCAAAATCTAGCCCACTGCCTCATCTTGTTTCCAAAGAGTCTGCAAAACACTAATGCAGATTATTAGATATATAATTTTTGCCATATGACAGGCAGTAGGAGCACTGGGAGGCAAATTGGATTTCATAGCTGGAACCATCACCACCCTATGAGCAGATATGTCAAAACTGTAATTTACCTTTGAAATAATCCAGACAAAAAAATATGTATTCCGTAATTCAACACATACAGTAGTTTAGATTTTAATATTAGCATTTGTCAGAATCTTATCATGAAACATATACATCCGCTCTCCAAGGCCTTGTTTTGTCACAATGTTGTCTGTAACTGTCACATAAGAGACTTCCAATAAATATTCCAATTAAAATATATCAAAGGAGCGTCATTCTGAAGCAATTTTGCAATGATATGGCATACTAGCTGTACGTAGCATTTGAAAGCCTCTTTCAGGGAGGTTTGGGACAAGAATATGGGGGATTTCTAACATGTCCAATGACCGGCATGGGAATGATGGAATTATTTTCCGGGAGACAACAGGAAAATAATACATTTGTGTGCTAACATTCAGTGAGTCTCCTTGATAAATAGGCGTAGTTAGGATGTATGCAATATAGCAGGGGCACCCAAATCTAGTCCTCAAGGGCTACCAACAGGCCAGGTATTAGGGATATCCCTGCTTCAGCACGGCTGGCTCAATCAGTGGCTCAGTCATTCTGAATGAGCCACCTGTGCTGAAGCAGGGATAACCTTAAATCCTGACCGGTTGGTGGACCTTGAGGACTGGAGTTGGCAACTCCTGCACTATGGTATTGTATAAGGACAGAATAGTTAAACATAAAGGATAGAAAAATGAATGAAAGTTTCGGTTGCACCGAAACATTGTGATATCTGCACTATGATGTATTTAAAGAAAAGCACCTACGCTTGATGTGTGCACCACAATTCCTGTGTGCGGCTGCCGCTCATTGGTATCTTTGGTTCTATATGCATGAGAGGGTCGGCAGAAAACCCCTGGGAATCTGCACCGGGTAGGAGAAGCGGCTGCTGACACAGGTAGAACGAAACTGGCGAGTGCCAAAACGTTTCCAAGACGGTATCAACATAACCCATGGAAAACAGAAAGGCACACGGCACTCCAGCGGTCTTGTGACACGTCTGTGACATTTATTGGAGGATCAGACTTTGTATCTTTATTTTCCAGTTGATCCCTTCCTTGCTACAGTGTAACGGTGTTCGTCCCAGATCAGGAAGCGGACCCGCAGGGCTGAGGTAGGGGGAATATATTCGCTAACCAGAGCCAAAGGACAGAGTCCTGTTGGAGTAAATGTAGTCGGGTTGCAGGCAGAGGATCAAGGCAGGCGGCAGAGGTGCAGAGTTGGGATCACAGGGTGAAGTCAATAGGAGGTTGCCAGGAACCAAGATGAACGCAACAGCCAGGTGAGGGCAAGCTCCAGCAAAAACCAGGACCGGAGCGCAAAACCAGACACATCAAGCGGACGCCTCACACTTGCTGTGGAAGCCTGAGCACCCGTGGCAGTTGTATTGACGTAAATGTGAGTGCTACTGAATCAACAGAACTCATGGCCAAATAGATCCCTTTTTCATCCATGAGTCAACATCTTCCATAACAGAGCTTTTAGCTGTAACAGGAAAGGTTTAAAGCAGATGTGGCTAACTCAAGTTCTCAAGGGCTGCCAACAGGTCAGATAAGGATATAAGGGAAAAAAACTCCAACGCACAGCCCTGAACAAAGTAGGTCCCACAAAACGAATAAAAATATATCAAATGCTTTAGTCTTCCATAGTTTAAAAAAACGGAGGTAGGTACCCTCCTACGCGTTTTGGGCAATTCGCCCTTTATCAAGGAGTAATATGTCCCCCACAGTATTGGTATTTAAATACCCTTTAAGGCAGCCCCAATTCGCGCCAAAATCGTCACCAAATGGGCCCGCCCACAAACGCAATGACGTCACACGCGGGCCCATTTGGTGTTGATTTTGGCGCCCTTGGATGTCTCTGCATTCTCCTGGTTGCACGCCCACCAAGAACTACAGGACTGGGGCAATACAAATTGTGAGTAGATATTCCTCTTTCTACCTACCTCTGGACTCTCCCAATGAGGCTGTAGGTCTGATTTTCTTCATATTTCAGCCTTCAGGGCTAGAGTTCTTGTTAATGGTATATGCTACATTATGAATACATACCTCACTAGCCCCAGTACCTATTTTTCTACATTATTACCTAAAGGATTTACACCAGGATTGGACTTTTATGTTGGAGCGCATATCACTAATTGACTGCAGATAAGGATATACCTGCTTCAGCAGAGGTGGCTCAATCAGGGACTCAGTCAACTGGAACCATCCACTGATTGAGCCCTCCAGTGCTGAAGCAGGGATATCCCTAATACCTAACCTGTTGGTGTCCCTTGAGGACTGGAGTTGGCAACCCCTGGTTTAAAACTTTGAACTATGCCGTTAAAAAAAAAAAAAAAACTTTTTAACAAATCGTCTTTTTCTTTCTATTACAATTATTTTTATCATTTGTATTATGCAGTACTCCAGAGAGAGAGAGAGAGAGAGCAACTTTATTTAGTTAGTTTTGGGGAGGGCTTAAATGGCAAGCATGTTATCCTTTAATAATAATGGATTTGCTGTCTACTAATTAAATGAATAGTGCACTGTATAATTTCTAGTAAGAAATGTCTTATGGGCACTGAACCAGTGAAGATGAAAATAGCAGGGAAATAGTTTGCATGAAAACTAATTTTGGAAAGTCGTAATCCATAAATCTATCTGTTTTCCTATGTGCTCACTTGGCTTTCTTTAATACAAACTTTAACTGTAAGTATTTAAAACCTGAATCACAGGGATTATGCAAACGCTGAACAATTTTTAAAAATAAAAAGGTCGAGAAATATAATCCCCAATCAATAGTTTTCATTCAAATTGGTCAAGGTCTTTGAGTCTTCTATATGGTTGTTTATTCAGATCCATCAATGGCTGTGATGTTCTGAAGGTGATTCAGATTAGTGTGGAACGCTATCTGCAATAAGATTAATTAATGCTTTGCTTAGCCTCTGACATTTGCACTTCAAAGCATTATATGGTTTACAAGGAAATGCTGATTTGAACACATCTTCCGAATTAAAAAAAAGTGTAATCAATTTGGAGATTATGTGAAGCAGACTATGGATTATGATGATTTAGAAAATAAAACTCAAGAAAACTTTCAGACGTCATAGAAAACGCAAACGAAGACAAGGGTGTACAGCTGAATTTTGGCATAGTAAAATAAATAAATAAATAAATAAATAAATATTAGCTTCACAAAAGAAAAACTTTTATAATAGTAGAACATTGGGCGGTTACCCATAATTGTCGTAACGATACTGCTAACACCTAAAGAAATGAACCTACCGATAACCTAGAGTTAACCAAAAAAATAGCATATTGATAACTTTTGATGGACACGTTAGGCTTACTCATATGCAAATCAGATGCAAATGACATTGCAAATCCACGAAACTCAGTTAATATTAGCGCAGGGAAATACAGTTACGATAAACAGGCCACACCGAAAGTAGCCATTAATTACAGGCAGACGTAATTTCTGGGAATTGCCTATAATGACAAAGGCAGGTCTAGAAAAGCGCCCCTAATAATTTGGAGTGGTGATCCACCAGCCCATAAATGAAGATCTCCAATTCCTCCTCAGTGGTTATAGAATCCAGAAGCAAGGTCAACTGTAGAGGTGGAAGCCTCCTCAGCCATGTTCACATCTGTAGAGGTGAAAGCCTCCTCAGCCATGTTCACACCTGTAGAGGTGGAAGCCTCCTCAGCCATGTTCACACCTGTAGAGATAGAAGCCTCCTCAGCCACGTTCCCACCTGTAGAGGTGGAAGCCTCCTCAGCCATGTTCACACCTGTAGAGATAGAAGCCTCCTCAGCCATGTTCACACTAGTAGAGGTGGAAGCCTCCTCAGCCATGTTCACACCTGTAGTGGTGAAAGCCTCCTCAGCCATGTTCACACCTGTAGAGGTGGAAGCCTCCTCAGCCATGTTCACACCTGTAGAGGTGAAAGCCTCCTCAGCCATGTTCACACCTGTAGAGATAGAAGCCTCCTCAGCCATGTTCACACCTGTAGAGATAGAAGCCTCCTCAGCCATGTTCACACCTGTAGAGGTGAAAGCCTCCTCAGCCATGTTCACACCTGTAGAGGTGAAAGCCTCCTCAGCCATGTTCACACCTGTAGGTTCAGGCTAATATGGCTGATAATCTTCCCTTCATTTTGTGTATTTATTTGAACTTGAACGTGCATTACATTTAGATAATTCACGTGTGTTATGCGGCTGGAACACGTGCGTTAATTGTAACGCACATTAGATTTTTCCCAATGTGCATTGTATTATTTCTCTGCATTATTACCATACCTATTTAGATAACGTCACATTATTTTCCCTGATTGAATGGAGCCCCATTGTCAGCCCTATATAAGAACTACTGTATAGCTTGTGACAATGGGGACCAGTGAAAGACCTGCATATATCATGGTCCTCTGTCTTTGAAAAACATTTTGCTAAAAAAAACTACCAGATGATTATTTCTATATTTTTGTTTAATGCACTAGACATTTTTCATATTCTCATTCCCGCTCTCGATTTTACTTTAGCCAGAACAACATGGATTCCCCCCCAAACCAGAGTTAATTCAGTGTATGATTAAATAGATTTAGCTGTTCATTATACAGTTACAATACCATACTGACACTCAATTGAGTGTTTTGTTCACTATGCATGTCTCCTTTTCTTATCTAACTTTTAGTTAGAAAATTACATTTACCGCAACCGGCAATGCACAATAATGAAAAATATGTTGGCATACGATAACTTTATTTAGGGACAACATTTTAATGATTGAACTATCACCTCTACATTGTTTGTAGATCCAGGATACAAACGGTTTATTTTTCCCGGCAGCACAACAACAATATGGTAATAATAAAGTGCAAAAGGCTATGCATTATTTATTCTCAAGCTTCTTTAAAAGTGTTACTTTACCTTTTATGTAAGTCGCAGAACGGGCGAAAAAAACAACAAGCAGAATCCGCCGCAAGAGAAAAATACTCAATTATTCTTGTCACTTTATTAAAATAACATTCTCTTACAATGAAAAGGCATATTTGAAGCAGGGCAGACAATATGTTCAACCTTATGCCTTGTTCCATAATTGAAACTTTCCAGGCTGGTTGGATTAGATTAATAAATACTTTATACAGGTGCGCCGACGAGTATTCTAAAACTTGCCTTGGAAAATCTGGGGCTATCACCAACAAGATCCAGGTAAATGCTGGGTACATGCTGCAAACATTTCAGTGACATTTCTGCAGAGACTAATGGCCCATCGGATTAACACGGCAGGGGTCCCTGGCAGTCCCATTCAGTTTGAACGGGACTGCCAGGGACTCCCGCGGTTAATCCGATGGGCCATTAGTCTGTCTGCAGAAATGTCACTGAAATGTTGCAGCATGTACCCAGCACCCTAAACACACACATGAGATATCTTTAACACTAATAATACTAACATTAAGCTACAATAGTTCAGATGTTGCACTGCATCCTGTTATTGTGTGTGTGTGTGTGTGTGTGTGTGTACACATGTATCACATAGCCTATACTAAAACAATTGTTTACACATATGATGTGCTAATGGAATTTTCAAGATAATGGCTTTCTGAAGGAAGCAATATTTCCATGATACATTTAAAGCAATTCTTTAGCTTCAGAAATAGCAGATCTATATCAATTTCTTCCCCAAGGTTTTACAGATATTTCAATAAGCACATTCTGAAAGTAGAGAGCGGGTCCAAAGTGGCTTTAAAAAGGGTTTATTCTTCATACTGATGCCGTCTTGCCACTTCCTTATTTACATGCAGTAATCTCTTTTTTTACTGTATATGAGCTACAATAGCAAAAAACGAATGGCGCACAGCCAGGGAGCCAGGTGTGGAATAAAAAACTTTTCTTTTATTGCAGCATGGTAAGAGACAAAATCACCCCTTTGGGGACACAGACAGAGACCTCCTATGCGTTTCGGACCAACGGGCCCTTTATCAAGGAGTATGGGGTATGCTTAGGGTGGGCACCTTAAATACCTAGTACTTAATAGGCAAATTGCAAAAATCTGTGTAAAATCATATCGCGGGCCCACTGCGCATGCGCGTGACGTCATCCGGTGCGCCGCTCCAACAACCCTGAGGATTGTGGGTAAGAACCGCCCCCTAGCGTCACTCGCGCATGCTCACAGTGAGCCGTGAAGGGAAATGACATTCCCTTACCCTCTGTCTCTGTCCCGACCCCCCGTGACGTCACCACGATCTCTGATTGGCTGAGGCGCACTGTTGCACCACCAATGACTGTGTGAGGCAGACGAGGCAGCTCCAATCGCGCAGAGCCCCGTGTGCATACACGAAGAGGAAGGGAGAAAATACAGAGAGGAACGAATTGTCTATCATACTCAATAAGAGCACACCGAATGAAAAATAAAGTGAATCAATACATGCTCCCATTGAGAATGGTGCCCATCCCCAATGCAGATCCCACATATACACTGACATACACAAGAATATACATACATAGGATCTGTGATCCATATCAAAAAAATGCCGTCGTAGTTACACTTGACATCCCAAGCATAAACATAGATCGGATCTATAATCCATATTAACAAAATGCTGTCATAGTTATCTACATATAGAAAATTTATTAAAAACAATTCAAAATAATCCACAAGACATTGTGTGTTATGTCTTGTTTTTTCTGTGTCTCCAGTTGTGAAGAGGAATCAACTGTACACATTGTATGTTATACATATTCTATGGCTATTTGTTTAATCAATGATTTTTAAAAGCCATCATAACAATTGCCCTCAGCAAGAGGCTACTATACTAACAAGTGGCAAAAGCCACATAGATAATACATCATAAAGGCTCTAATAGTATATCAGGGTCTAATGCAAACACAATAGGGTAGGATAATTTTCAGAAAACAGTGTTTAGCAACATCATATTATAGCAAACAGTCAGATCATATAGCTTATAACTTTTTATGCTTTACATTTGAGGAAGCATGTTATTTTTACAGCAAAAAATAGTGGTAAAATGAATCCAAGCTATTAATTATAACACATTATGCCATTGTTCTTATTATTTATTTTTTATTATTTTTTAAGAAAGTGGCCCAGGTTCCACTCAACATTTAGACCTAAAGCAGTATGACTGAAATGGAGGATATCGAGACACTAGAAGAGGAATCAGCAATGTATGCCCTGAACTGCTGTGATGACACTATTAGAAAAAAAAGGGCACTACAAGTATTTGAACGGGTGGTAGATGCTGACACTAAGGACATTTCAGATCTTAAAACACACTTCCAAAGATTGGAGAGACTCTTAATTCTGAACATTAGAGCATGGTGGGATATCATCTCCCTGGAGAACTATACATTAAATAAAAGGATTCCCAGGGGTTTGCGGGTGAAAAAGGTTCCAACTTTTGGGTTTACCACTCCCCAGTTTGAACAGCAATGGGTTCTTGCATTAGATCAGTGCAGCTTGAAACTTATGGAACTCATTATAGAGCAAAAAGTAAATGAAAGGAAACACCTGCAAACACAAATTAAGGATCTCCAATCACAACTGCAAAAATTTAAAGATTTAGAACGCTTTAAGAATTATGACAGGATACTGTCAGAAACAGTGTTGAAATCTGAGGAAGATATTACGGCAAAAAAACAGGTCAAATATGATAGGGACCGCACCGACTACGAGAAGAAACAAGTGTACAGTTGGCAGCGTGTTAACCCTATCAGAGAGAGGGGGAATCAGGGTTCCCAAAGGATGAATCAACAGAGAGAAAAAGTAATGCGGCCAACCCCGCGTAAATCCATACTAAAATCTAAGAGCAATGACCAAACTAGTGGAGACTCTGATTTCTCTGATGTTGATAACCTCTCGCACTCAGTCTCCTTTTTCCAGACAGAGGCAGGAGGAAATCAGAGTCTCCACTAGTTTGGTCATTGCTCTGCCAACTGTACACTTGTTTCTTCTCGTAGTCGGTGCGGTCCCTATCATATTTGACCTGTTTTTTTGCCGTAATATCTTCCTCAGCTTTCAACACTGTTTCTGACAGTATCCTGTCATAATTCTTAAAGCGTTCTAAATCTTTAAATTTTTGCAGTTGTGATTGGAGATCCTTAATTTGTGTTTGCAGGTGTTTCCTTTCATTTACTTTTTGCTCTATAATGAGTTCCATAAGTTTGAAGCTGCACTGATCTAATGCAAGAACCCATTGCTGTTCAAACTGGGGAGTGGTAAACCCAAAAGTTGGAACCTTTTTCACCCGCAAACCCCTGGGAATCCTTTTATTTAATGTATAGTTCTCCAGGGAGATGATATCCCACCATGCTCTAATGTTCAGAATTAAGAGTCTCTCCAATCTTTGGAAGTGTGTTTTAAGATCTGAAATGTCCTTAGTGTCAGCATCTACCACCCGTTCAAATACTTGTAGTGCCCTTTTTTTTCTAATAGTGTCATCACAGCAGTTCAGGGCATACATTGCTGATTCCTCTTCTAGTGTCTCGATATCCTCCATTTCAGTCATACTGCTTTAGGTCTAAATGTTGAGTGGAACCTGGGCCACTTTCTTAAAAAATAATAAAAAATAAATAATAAGAACAATGGCATAATGTGTTATAATTAATAGCTTGGATTCATTTTACCACTATTTTTTGCTGTAAAAATAACATGCTTCCTCAAATGTAAAGCATAAAAAGTTATAAGCTATATGATCTGACTGTTTGCTATAATATGATGTTGCTAAACACTGTTTTCTGAAAATTATCCTACCCTATTGTGTTTGCATCAGACCCTGATATACTATTAGAGCCTTTATGATGTATTATCTATGTGGCTTTTGCCACTTGTTAGTATAGTAGCCTCTTGCTGAGGGCAATTGTTATGATGGCTTTTAAAAATCATTGATTAAACAAATAGCCATAGAATATGTATAACATACAATGTGTACAGTTGATTCCTCTTCACAACTGGAGACACAGAAAAAACAAGACATAACACACAATGTCTTGTGGATTATTTTGAATTGTTTTTAATAAATTTTCTATATGTAGATAACTATGACAGCATTTTGTTAATATGGATTATAGATCCGATCTATGTTTATGCTTGGGATGTCAAGTGTAACTACGACGGCATTTTTTTGATATGGATCACAGATCCTATGTATGTATATTCTTGTGTATGTCAGTGTATATGTGGGATCTGCATTGGGGATGGGCACCATTCTCAATGGGAGCATGTATTGATTCACTTTATTTTTCATTCGGTGTGCTCTTATTGAGTATGATAGACCATTCGTTCCTCTCTGTATTTTCTCCCTTCCTCTTCGTGTATGCACACGGGGCTCTGTGCGATTGGAGCTGCCTCGTCTGCCTCACACAGTCATTGGTGGTGCAGCGGTGCGCCTCAGCCAATCAGAGATCGTGGTGACGTCACGGGGGGTCGGGACAGAGACAGAGGATAAGGGAATGTCATTTCCCTTCACGGCTCACTGTGAGCATGCGCGAGTGACGCTAGGGGGCGGTTCTTACCCACAATCCTCAGGGTTGTTGGAGCGGCGCACCGGATGACATCACGCGCATTCGCAGTGGGCCCGCGATATGATTTTACACAGATTTTTGTAATTTGCCTATTAAGTACTAGGTATTTAAGGTGCCCACCCTAAGCATACCCCATACTCCTTGATAAAGGACCCGTTGGTCCGAAACGCGTAGGAGGTCTCTGTCTGTGTCCCCCAAGGGGTGATTTTGTCTCTTACCATGCTGCAATAAAAGAAAAGTTTTTTATTCCACACCTGGCTCCCTGGCTGTGCGCCATTTGTTTTTTGCTATTGGATGTTTCTGGATTCTGGATCCTTCTTGGCTTGCACGCCGGCAGAGGAACCCTGGAGATGACGTGAGTGGGGTTTATTGGTTTAGACTACTATAGTTAAGTTTGACTGTTGTCACTGATACTTACAAGTCCTTAAGTACCTACCCACTCCCACTGGTTTCTCCAGGGTCAATAATAATATTATTCATGTTATTGGATGGAGTTGCTGCGGGTTGGAGCACCCCAATTCTTTCACCTGTATATGAGCTACAGCCTGGCCGGCTGGGAATTTTGCGGGGCTTTTTTTGGCGTGGGGCTATTGCGGGGTCTCTTACCATGTCCAGCACGGCATCTCCTCTTCCAACGACGCAGCGTCAGACATTGTAGCATCATGTGACATCACGTTGGCATGACAATGGGATGCCATGTAACGTCGCGGCGCTCTAACAACGAGACGCCACAGCAAGAGATGCCGCGGAACAAGGTAAGAGGCACTTACAGAGGCCCTGTGCTGTCCCCCGGGCAATCAGTTTCATTGTTGCGGGGAAGAACGCTGGGCCTCTGTACGCGCGGGGCTCGGTGCAGTGACACCGATGGAACCGCCATTACACCAGCCTGAGAGACGGTGTATGTATGTAGATGAACAGGAAAAAAGTTGGGAGCACAGCAAAAAAGAAGGAGAACTGGAGGCCAAATTGAAAAAATAACAAAAATTTTATGAGACATAAGCTAATTAAAAAGAGAAACCTCTAACGTGTTTCTCGCATGGTGCGCTTTATCAAAGAGTAGTTTCAATGGTCTAGATCAAATTCTTTTATAGTCTCCACCCTCAAAGCACCGCCTACCTGTGCCCAGGTAAAACCAACCCTCAGGCCACAAATCCCCTGTGAAAATGAAACACAGGGAAGGGGTGTAGTGCACTGCAGGTAAAGAACCACAAAGACATAATATACAATAGAAAAACATGTTAAAAAAGACCAACAAAATCCAAAAAATCAATAAACACATACATATCATCTGTGGAATACATGTGTGAGAAATGAGTAATACTCAAATCGATATACATGATTAATTAATTTTAAATCAAAGAATAATCGCATTAATATCAATTCAAAACATCATAAATATCTAATCATGGAATTGAATATCTCTCACAATTTAGGATAATCTAAACACTTGTAAATAACATACAATGCTAGAGAAATGAATAAAGGAAAAAGCTATCAGGAACTATCAGACTGAGATATGCTTTTTATATTATGTTAATCATATGCAGAATTCAATTGTGAGAGATATTCAATTTCTAGATTAGATTAGATATTTATGATGTCTTGAATTGATATTAATGCGATTATTCTTTGATTTAAATTATTTTTTTTTTAATTCGGAGTCCATGCTCAAACCGCGTTATAAACGGATCCGCGTTATAGCGGATCGCGCTATAACGGGGTTGAGCTGTATATTTTGTAGTGTTAAAAAAGCATGATTTTCTTAACCTCTAGCTTCTGAGGCTACAATGGTAAGCTTTAAACGGAAATGGACCCTTGGGAGAGCTTCATTTTAACCTCACGGACAATTGGGCCCAGATCCACAGAGGTCTGTTACCGACTTAACAAGGTGCTAACCCAGAGGTTCTCAACTCCAGTACTCAATGCCCCCCCAACAGGTCAGGTTTTCAGGATAGCCAAGACTCAGCACAGGTGGCTCAATCAGAGGCTCAATATTCGACTGAGCCACAGATTGAGCCACCTGTGCTGAAGCTGCGATATCCTGAAAACCTGTTGGGAGGAGTTTGAGGACTGGAGTTGAGAACCTCTGTGCTAACCTGAGATAACACATTATAGCATTAAGAAATACCAATAGGTTAAGTCCTCTTTTCAGACAGAAAGGAGATGGCGTTAAGTATAACAGACATTGTGCTCTTGTTGTTTTTGCATATAATTAGCTTTGTGGATAAACATTCATCTCAAGGAAAATCACAGCCGTTACTGATTTTAGTAATGGGGCGTTATGAGCCCTGAGCTAATGCATGTCACTGGATCGGACACTTAGGGGCCTATTCTATCCAACCAATCAAATAAATAATTAAAAGCACTAGCCAACAAAAAAATATTTAATTTAAAATGCTAACCAATCCTAAAAAGTACTAAACACAAGTCATCCAAATTCAAAACAATGTAATCCAAACAATTTAATCCATCCCCATTTAAGGGATGATGTCACATCCCTTTTAACTAATGTGACCTATCACATGGTACAGCAACCAATGGGATTGTCTTCAATCCCCTTAGCTTTAGTACCATGTGATATGAGACATGTGTTTTTAAGTATGAGATGTACCGCCCAAGGAGATGACGTCACGTCCTTAAAAAAAAGAGTTTGGATCATAATACAGCGTCCAATCGAATTGGAGCTGTACAATCTGACCCTATAATGGGATGTCACATGCCCTATATAAGGCCTATTCCATCTCATTTTAGCTCAAGAAGACGACGAGATAACTTCCGTTGTGTATTTAGCATGGGCTCTATTGGATTGAAAGGTAGAAGATTAAAGAAAAGAAGAAAATAATGACAGATGAAGATAGAAAATGGTGAAAGAAGATCAAAGAAAGAAGATTGTTTTTTACCTTATGCTGTCCTTCGAGGAGGACGGAGTTGGATTGCGAGGTGATTGGGTGATGACATCGCGGATCGAGAGTTTCCTGAAATGCCACACTTCGGAAGGGGGAAGACTTCTAAAAGTAAGAAAAATATTGAATGTGAATATTTTTTCATTGTATTTATTTCTTTTTATGTTTGTGATTGCCCATTGACTGATACTGTATTCATCTGTGCCCCTCTAGGGTACAGATAAATACAGTGACAGCCAATGCATTTTTTTTGCCAAATGCTTGTTTTGAATTGATTTGTTATTTTTTTCGATTTCTGTTTATTGTTTGGATTCAATTGTTTTGAATTTGCATGGCTTGTTTTTAGTACATTTTTAGGATTGATTAGCATTTTAAATGTATTATTTATTTTGTTGGCTAGTGCTTTTATTTCTTTAATTGATTGGTTGGATCTGTGTTTATTTATTTGTATTCTTATGTTTTGGAATAACATAATTGTAATTCTTTTGCTGTTTCACTGATAAATTAATGTAATTGATGTGTACTTGAGGCTTTTTAGTTCTTTTATTGTTGGGTTGTTTAGGTGCTTGTGTATTTCTTTTATTATTGTATCTTTTTGGCCTTAATTATTTTTATTAGGTTGACCATTGACTGCTATAGAGGCTTATCATGCCCATATTATATGGGTATGATATACCACTGTGCCAAACAATGTGTACAGGGTGGGTATAGTGGGTCCGGGTGGGTGGTTAGGCCTCCCGGGTGGGTAGCGGGGGACGGGGGTTAACCCCTTCATTACTATAGAGGTTATTAATCGCTAAGGTGATTAAGAAGTTAGGGGCGAGTAGATTAAAAAAATACAATGTTCTGGCTACGGAGGACATGGACCTGCAGTATGCTGATGAGGACGACCTTCATGATGGCAGGGGTAAGTGGAATGTTTTTTTAATTTACTTTATTTATGCTGGCTGGCTATAGTTTGATTTTGTAATGGGCAAATGAGCTATTATCCATATCTGGATAGTAGTTATTTTGCTCATAAATGTACTGTATGTGTTGTGGGGGATTATTGGGGGTAGTGGAAGTGGGTAGTATGGTTGTTGTGTTTTTGAATGTTTATTGTGGGTAGCAAGCATCGGTGAAATTGGTATTTGGCCCTTGGTGGGTGTTTATACCTACCGGGTGGGTAAAGGGAGGGGGTAATAACCGCTAAGGTAATGAAAGGGTTAACTCCACCCGCAACCCCCCGCAAGGCCTAAACACCCACCAAGGGCCAAATACTCCCTTCACCCACTCCCGCTACCCACAATAAACATGGGACTGGTGGCTAACGCCTTTATTGCCTTAGGAGTTAGCCACTAAGGTAATGAAGTTACCTGTAAATGCATTCAGCTCCGGAGACTCAAGGCATCAATCTGATATAGCAAAAATGCATTTTTTTTGTTACTCCTCTCTCGCCGCCTTCTCAGCAGCTTCTCCCCAGCTTCACGCCAACTTTTCCTGCATGAGGATTTTCGGAGAAATTCGCCATTCTAGAATCGCACGAGTTTCAGAACCTGATGATAAGTGGCTTATGGCCGCTCACCCGGTGATTTTTTTTTTGAAGGCTGTAAAAATGGGCGATTTATGTCGTTATCACCCACTTATCAAGGCTTACAGAATGGCAGTAGGCATTTTGGCTGCAAAGGCCTCGATAAGTGGATTAGTGAGGCATATAGAATAGGCCCCTTAATACAGGGGGGCGTAAACTTTTTTTCCTGCGCCCCCCTGCCGGCCGTCACCTCACCTTACCTCGGCTCCGGCATCGGCTCTGGCATCATGACATCACGTTGCCATGGCGACGCGTGTGGAGCCAAGGTAAGAAAAGGTTTACAGAGGCCCTGCAGCTCCCCTAGCGCTTAATTTAAGTGCCTTCGGGAAGCGCGCTGGGCTTCTGTAAACCGCATGCCCCCACGCAGGCAGTCTCGCGCCCCCCAGATTGCGCACTGCTGCCTTAATATTTTAAACACATATCTCCAGAACAAAGCATCACATTTTATAAATAGAAACGGCTTTGGAAAGGGTCAGTACAAAAATTTAAAGAAAAATCGTGCCCAGGGCTGGCTAATACACTTTAAAGCAATAGGCAAAACCAATAATATAATGAAAAACCCAAATATTTTATCATGCGCTGTTCAATCCTTCATCCGAACGAATTCATGCTGAATTACTAATGATACCTGAAAATCAATTAATTTAAGGGAGATTAGGGGTTAAATCACATTTTTCATTTTGGTCAATTCAATTCATACTGTAAATTGTGAAATATCGTTTAAATTCTTATAAATGCTATCAGATTATTTAATAAGTAGAAATACAGCAAAAATCTCCAGTGGCAATTTATCAAACTGTGCTGATGCAAACATGTAAATAATGCATAGCTCCATTTCAAATAGGTGTTTGATAAGAAGACCAAAGTATCTGCCATATTATAAATCTATCTCGACATTTTATGCGCTACTTTTGTATTATTCGCTCGTGCAAGTTGATAGCCAGCCTATTATCTAATAAATACAAACAATCGATTTACTTCAATCTATGATAAAATACATAAAACAATGAAGTAGGTGACCCCTCCTCTTGGCTTAATCTCACCCATCCCACCTGTATTTCATCAGCAGACCTAACACCCCCTCTTCCTTTCTCATACCCTCTCTTCTCCTCTCTCACCCCTCTCCTCCTCATCTCAACCCCTTAATAATGCCTATCTGGCTTTGGTGGAGGAGGACTGTGGTGGTGGAGCAGGGCGGCAGAGGAGGATGCTGGAGAAGATCACGCTGTAGCAGTGAAGACATCCGGGTTGGACCATTGAAGCGTGCTCCTTCCCAGCTGTCCTCCTCCTCTGCCTCCCTGCTTCACTCTCGCAGTCATCCGTCCTCTTCTCCCACCGCCGTCCTCCTCTGCCACAGCCATGCTCTGCTCCTGCTGTCCTCCTCTCCTCCTGCCCGCCTCTTCTGCTGCCACGCTGCACCCAACGTCCTCCGTTGCCACTCCCTCTGCCCCCCAAAATGTGCTGCCCTAGTGGTTACTCCGACCCTGCACAGATGGCGCATATAGGGGCAGATTCACAGAGCTCCATTACATCAGGGCACAAAAAGTGACGTTACCTAAATAGGTAATGGACGTTTTTTTTTCTCTGAGTTAATAGGTATCCACAAAGGTGATTATATGCAAAATAACGTTAAGTTAGCACTGCCTTTCCTTAGCTTAATATGACTCATGTTACACCCATCTTAGCTCTCTCTCCTGCCAAACCCATATTTCAGTGTCTGGCTGGAGCTAACACCACCTTTAGATATGACCTAAATAACGTCAGGTTAGTGTATAGAGTATGTTATATTAGGGGGTACACCTCTTTTGTATGTCATTACCACTAACGGCCAAAAAAAGATAACCATACGTTATTTTAGGAGTAGAATTGGGTTAACGTTAGGTTATTTGCTTTAGTGCATAGGCTTTATAATTAACCCAATGTTACTTTAGGGCAATGTTAGGTTAAATACAGGCCCGGCTTGTAATTTTGGGGGGCTTCTTTCCTGGTCTGGTGGTCATTTCTTCTCCTCAAACATTGCGGTGTCACATCATCATGGTCGTGGCAATGCGGCACCACATGAAGTCGCGACGCCATGTGACGTCACTTTGTCATGGCATCGTGACGCCATTTGATATCGCTGTGCCATGACGGGACACTGTAGGAGGGGAGATGCCGGGAGATCTGGACCAGGTAAGAGATACTTACATAGGCCTCATGCTCTCCCCGACAATCAGTTTAAGGCTACGCTTATAGTGCCGGCGACGGCGACGTCAGGCTGTGGTTGCTGGAAAAATCAAATATAGATGATTTCCAGCGATCGCGATCAAGCCGTCGCATCGCACTTACTACAAGTGCACGTGATGGCGGAAATGCATTTGTTTGACGCGCTGTTGCCATTGCTGGCACTATAAGCGCAGCCTAACTGTTGTGGGGAAGAGTGCGGGGCCTCTGTAACAGCAGGGCTCGGTGCGATGGCACCGATGGAACCGCCATTAAGGCTGACCCTGGTTACATAGGCTAACGAAGCTTTATAGATCTGCCCCATAGAACTTGTAAACTTGAACTCATTGGGCACCTCGTACGTCACGTGTCCCATGCTATCTACTATATCATTGTTTTGTTTCCTCATTTCTTTATGCAGTGGAGGAAATGACAAAGGACACAATATACCAGTGGTAGAGTAGGACCTGCTTAAAGGGGTCTACCTTGATGTGTTTGCAGGTTTAACATGTTCTGGCCAAAAGATTAAACAAAATGACCCATACTTATGAGAAGAAAAACATATATATACATTCATTAATTTGTCAGATTAGATGTGCATTGGGGCTTCTTTGTTTACTGTTGTAAATTTGAGGTTATTTTCCAGTAGCGCTCCAGTTGGCCTTATTAAATATATAAATATGTAATATTGTGGGTCTGGGTTTTGAATTTGCCAAGATTGTGTATTTCTACATATCAAAGTACGTGCCACATTATAAATCTATCTCACCATCTTATGAACTTCTGGTGAAGTATTCGCTTGTGCAAGTTGACAGACACCTTATTATCTAGAAAATAAAAACAATTGACTCACTTCAATTTATGATTAAAAAAAAACCAATGAAGTATTCCCACATTTGTTCAAATACCTCCTGTAGTATTAAAGATGCAATCTCACTAAGTGGGCCGGTTGAATTTCTTAGAAGCTTTTGAACGGGCAGTTCAGTTTCGTCCTAGGAGCAATTGACCCTGGAAACATTTTAGTCCCTACTCAGGATTGTCATATGATTCTTTGCGCCCTATGCATGAAGGGATCCCAAATACATTTTTGTTGCCAAATGTAAGCTTAGTTAGGCATCATGGTGTATACAAATGTGCGAAACTGTCCCAACTCTGCGCGCAAAAGTTGTCGCGAGTTTTGTCTTGGAATGTCACTGTTTTGCGAGATATTTTGCCAAACTTTACAGGGCTAAAAGAATAAAAAAATGATGACGAGTCTTTGATGCTGGAGGAAGCTGCAATATGGCTTCTGCGGGAGTGGAAGAGACAGAGTGAGGACCTGTGAACACGCCGGGGAAACGTGTTCATTTACATATGTAAATAAACCAATTCAAATATGCAAATAGGCTGATTTCTCGGGTATCTCAGGTGTGTTCACAGGCTGCTCTCCACGTGTTGTTTAGATGAGTGTTGTAGCAGGTATGTACTGTAAGTCAATATGTACTCTATTTAATAGGTCTCTGTATGAAATATAAAAGACTGGTTTAACAAAAAAGGGCTTTTGATCTGTGCATCTATTTTTAATGTAATTAGTGTATAAATAGTGTACATATTCTTGAGAAATTATTATTATGAACAGGATCATACAAATGCTCCACATGTGGTGTCACAGAGAGCAATTAAAGTTGTGCAAAGCGGAGCTAATAAAAAACCTTAATATGGAGATCTTGACATAAGGGACCATATTTACTAAGCGCTGCTATGCCATAAGATGCCTTCAGTAAGACATCCTATCGTCCATTCACTTGAATAGGCTGGGTACCTTCTGGAGCTATATGGTGTCTTATGGAATAGCACCATTTAGTAAATATGGCCCTTTATGCATAATAGTAACAAGAAAGCCGTAGGATTGAAATCACAAGTGCACCTTTTTTTGGCAGCCACATCGTAGTGCCAGTAAATGTCTGAATATATAATTGGTTGCACAGAAAAGATGACATGCCCATTGAGTTTAACCTATGTTCAATTTAGTCTGCTGAGATACCCAATATTTGTATTTATATTGATTCAGAGGAAGGAAATCCCCAAAAAACTAGAGATGGGCCAAACTGTCCCAAATGCCTTCGCAAAATGTAAAGCCGTTTTTATTTTCCAAATTCGATTTTTTTGCAAAACATTTCACCGGGCCTCAAAGGGTTAATAATGTCACGAATGAATAAGCTTGCATGAAACAAAATGGCGATGCACATTATATCAATGCGCAATGTGCTGCTTGTGAACGCTGACTCACCGGCGGCTTGTTTGGTGACTCAAAATGGGCAAATTAAGTGTGGTTCTGTACTTTATGCGAAAATTTCACACCTCTACAAAATAAAACGTAATTTTTCCCCCCAGTTATGTATCATAAGGGGAAAACAATGTATTCCTTCCCAACTCCAGGTTTGCCCCTGAATCAACATCCTTCCTACGTTTAATTTATTTGGTAGATCCCTGTATATATTCCTTAAAAAGAAAAAAAAGTTTTTTTTAATGATAGCTATTGTATCTGCCATTACAGTCTCAATTGGTAGTAAATTCCAAATGTTTACTGACCTTGCAGTAAGGATCCATTTCCTTTGCTGCTGGTGAAATCTGCTAATCTCCAATCTCAAGGAATGGCCCTGTGTCATTTGTACTGTAATTGGGATGAAAAGTTCCCTTAAAGGTTCTATGTGCTGACCTTGAATATATTGATAAATAGTAATCATGTCCCCTCTTGGGCGCCTCTTTTCTGTCAATGAGCCTAATTTGGATAGCCTTTCCTCCAAAGTCAGACCTTCCGTCCCCTTTATTAATTTGGTGGCTCTTCTCTGCCCTTTTGCAGTTCTATAATGTCTTTTTTTTTATGGAGCGGAGCTAAAAAAAACTGTACTCTGTATTCAAGGTGTAGTCTTACTAAGGACTTACTCAGTGGAAAAATTATGCTGTTTTCCCTTCCATCCATACTCCAATTTATACAGTAGATGATAATTCTTATGAGCCTTTTAGCTGCTGCTTGACACTGAGCCTTATTGCGAAGCCTGTTGTCTACAAGCACTCTTCTTTTCCATCAAGAACTGACGTAATTGTGTCCCATTTAGTATGTAGGTACCATGTAGCATGATTATTCGAGCTTCCCAAAGGCATAACCTTGTACATGTAACATGTTTTAAACCTCACCTGGGATTTACCTGCCCAAGCTTCCAGTTCATCGAAGTCTTTCAGTAGAGAAATTGCTTCCGGCTCTGATTTTACTATCTTACATAGTGTCGGCAGCATAGATGGAGACTTTGCTTCTTCTCCCAACCTTGCAGTCATTAAACAACAAGTTTAAAAAGCAATGGCTTCAGTCCCGAACCTTGAGGTACTCCATTTACATTATCCCAATCTGAAAATATGACAACTCACTGCTGGGCTGCCTACCCGGCAACCAGCTTTCAATCCAGGAGCAAATAATTTCACCCATACCAATGTTCCTTTATTTAGTAAACTAACCTCTTGTGTGGCACCATATTAAAAGACTTTGCAGAATGTAATGAAAGCATATCAACTACATTTTCTTGGTCTAAATGCGTAGTTACCTCCTTAAAGAAATTAATTTGGTAATTTGGCATGACCTATCCCTCAGAAATCCATTCTGACTATTACTAATACTTATGTTATCCAAAAGGTATTCCTGAATATTATTCCCTAATAAACCTTTGACTAGCTATCCACCCATTGGTGTCAGGCCTACAGGTCTGTAATTCTCTGGTTGTAATCTAGCCTCCTTTTTAAACATCTGCATTATGTCAATCTTGTGTTACTGAGCCTGTGGAAGTTGAGTCTTTGAATATTAAATATAACATACTCTCTATGACTGAACTGATCTCCTTATGAACCCTTGGGTGCATACAATCCGGGTCAGGTGCATTATTTGCCTTCATTTTATCATGCCGCTTTTGCACTCCTTCCTGTGCAGGCGCGCCAGGACGACGGAGCGAGCCGCGCGCTCCTGTCGCCCGAGCGATCCGTGTAATCTGATGGGGAGGTGTGGCCACGACGTCACCACCCTAATTCGCCCTCATTGGCTGAACCACTCACGTGACATGGCCGCCACACGAAAAAAACAAAAAAACCCGAAAAAAACAAAATGATTTGTCGCTTCAAAAATCTGCAGCGCCGTCGTGCTTCCTCGCGCGCACTATGGCTGGCCTGATAGAGGTCCTGTATTTTGTTGCCCATTGCGCACACTATAATCGCAGCCTTAGCCAAATGCTTGTTGATGTTGTGAAATCCTCTCAATGACTCCCCCCTTGGTACAGTATATACAGAGGCAACCCATTTGTTTAATATACTTCCTTTTCACCAAAAATGTACCTGTCAATCTCACACTGAAGGGGTCGTACAGCACATCCTCTCTTCTGATATTTCTGTTGTAAATGCACTTAAAGACCTTTTAAAAAAAAAAAAAAAGCAATAATCTTACCTTCTATGGCAATCCTTTTAACATTTTGCAACTTTTTGTTTAAATTCCTTATAATTCTGATAAGATGCCAGTGTCCTATCTCACCATCTAAAAGCCGGCCTCTTCAATTCAATTTGTCCCAGGACATGTTTATTTTAGCCACATTGTATTGGATTTGTTTATTTTTATCTATTAACCAAGAATATACACTGATAAGTGTATTTATCTTAAAAGGCTTTAAAGACTGGCCATTTATCTTCCGTAATTTTCCTGTAAGAGCTTCATTCCAATTTATTTATTGTAGATTCTTCCTTTGTTGACTAAAATATGCCTTTCTAAATCCCAAAGTATCCTGTTTTTGATCACTTATTTCAAGTGAAACCACCACTGTTTTTTCAAATGTTCCTTCACTTCAATATTTGTTATTACTTCTACATTGTTTGGTATTACTAATCCAGTAATGTCACCTTCCTAATTGTTTCCTTAACAATTTGGGCCATGTAATTGTCTTCTAGCACACCAAAAAAAACTGTTTCCTTCAAGTATACTATTAATCTCATGACTCCAGTCGATGTCTAGTCGATGTCCGGATAATTAAAATCACCTAGAATGAAAACATGACCTGGTTTTGCATTTTCCATTTGCAAAAGTAATTTGGCTTCCTGAATCTCACAGATATTTGGGGGTTTACAGCACATCTCTACAAACAATTTGTTTTTACTTGTATCTCCACTGTAAATTTCAAATCAACACAGTCTCTACATTTTCACCAATCCCTTTCATAAATCTTTTCCCTTATAATAGGTTTTAAATCTGGTTTCATCCCACCATGTTTTAGTAATGCCTGTCATATCATATGGCTCTTTTTTTGCTAATATTTTAAGCTGCTACACTTTATGTGCAAGGCTTCTTGCATTAGCAATCATGCACTCAAGGTTGTTGCCACTCTGTGCTGTTGTTGTGGATGTTCTACTGTTTGTGATCTTATTTTCTCCAACCGTTTTCCTCCAACGGATTTGAATCTTTATAGGTTTTCTAGTATTATCTGTATTTCATTTCAGATCTACGGACCCCATGCTTGCCGAGGTAAGTGTCTTGGGAAGCAGGGGGTCCCCGGAGATGAAATTAACACAGTTCAGCTCTGAGACCCCTGCTTCAAACCTATTAAAATGTCTTTTAAAAAATGTGGCTTGGACGGCTGCTTTAATAGGGGTGTCTCCCTGCGTGCTAAGCTATCCCTTCCCCGCCGACCCATAATCGATAGCTATTTCCAAGTTCCGACCTATTCTGTATAGCCCAGTTTGTCTGCAACCATTCAAGGGAGAAGAGCCTTTTTTCTGGAACGAAGATATTTTGAGAGTCGCAACACATGCATGAATATGAATATACCCCCACAAACACACACCTGATACACACACACACGCACACACACACACACACGCACACGCACACACTAATTGGTATACATAAGCATTAACATATGACAAACTTACTTCAATCAGAACTGGGACAGAAAACAAATACAGATTTAATTCTCCCCCCCACTCATGGGGTGCGGTGAGAGGCTGCTCTGGTCCCGCGTCGCTGAACTGGCCACGTGGGCGGATGCAGAAGGTGGGTCTGATTTCCGGGTGGTGCTCCGCGCCAACAAAGTACACAGGCAGGGGAGGGGGAATTGGCCACAGAGTTAGGGCCTGGTCCTAGTAGCCAGGATGCGGGAGTGTGGCCTGCTCTGGTCCGGCGTCGCTGGAGTGTATCCAATGACGATTTTTGTATTAATCCACGTGGAAACTGGAACAATCCGCTGACGGATCGTACACCGCGGATCGGACTTTTAATGGAAAACTGTGAGTAAGTACATATCGCCCAATAGGCAAACAGCAGCTCACGCATGCGCCTGGCAGCACGTCCTGCACAACAATACCGGCTCCCTACCTGTACCGAAGCTGTGCGCAAGCGGGGAGACTGTAGAGCCTGTTACAAATGCGTTATTTACATCAGTTATGCACGTATATGATGATTGCAGTACAGTACATGCATCGATAAGTGGGAAAAAAGGCAGTGCTTCACTTTAAGTACATTTTCACTTTGCATACATGCTACGGTCCCATTGGGTACGTTAATGCGGGGTATGCCTGTATATTGTTTTATTCTTTTAAACCCTTAGCACCAAAGTGGTTAAATGATAAATCTCATAAGAAAACGTATAATGATGGTGTCATTCAATCAATTAGGATAATGGTCATCTTTACAATGATGACCTTTAATCCCTACAGCACTGACCTTTCCCCTCGCTGCACTGTTTATGGACAACTTCATCAATAAGTATTTGAGAAAAAGCAATCTACAAATGAATATACATGAATGGGTGTCTATATTTTTGCTTAATCCTATTGACATGTGTTCTATTTAACATTTGTTCAAACATTCATAAAGAATTGAAATCATCCCAATGAGGCTTTGAGTACAGATAAGCACATTGGCTTTGACTTTTGGCTTGAACTTTCGAAAAAGTTCGAAAGTTCGCCAAAAAGTTTAGTCAAAATTGCCACGTGAAAGCAAAACTCGACATTTCCAACAAAATTGTCAAAGTTCAATTTAGAGAAGAATATACGGTACCCTGAAATATGAGTTTTGTGGGACAAAGGAGAGGAGAGAGAAAAACAAAGAGATTCAATTAAAATAATTTGCTATACAGCTCAACCCCCTTATAACGCCGTTCTTGGGGTCCAAAGAATCACATCACATTATAAGCGGATCGTGTTAGAAATAATGTACAATTGTATGCATTGTACAATAAGATACTAATAATCGTGTTGTAAAGTATTCATAAATATGAAAATTGGGAGCCACACTTCTATCGCGTTATAAGCGGATTTGCGTTGTAACGGATCGCGTTATAACAGGGTTGAGCTGTACTTTGCATATTGAATTTAGCTTATTTTCCGGGTATCTCAGGTGTGTTCAAAGGTATCTCTCCCCCACTCTTTTCTATTTTGCACATCTCTACTTTTGAGGAAGTTTATATTTTGCTCTCCTGTGAATTAAAAATAAATCTTAACATGGACACGTTGCAAAATGATCTCTTTTTTTCACAATACTACTAAGAGCGACTTCTTTTAAAGAAGCAACACCTGCAATACCCCTACATGTAGAGGTATAGTTGTGGTGAGCGCAAAAAACCCTTCAGAATATATATAAAAACACTCAATTAGTGATAAAGCAGGAATACGATAACCATGAAATATAAAATGAATAGTATAGAGAAAAACTGGTTGGGGTAATGATGGGGATGAAAGTTGATGCAAGAACGCAACTATACTCACACGGACCAAGGGAGGATTCTTTCCTGGTTGAGCTGCAGTTCTATTAAGGACCAGTATAATATTGATATCTGCTTTTACATTGATATTTGTTATTGCTTATACTGTATTTATTGAACCCATCACCAATTGGTTGCTATTTTTCAGGGGAGCGCCGCAGTTGCACCTTAAATATCCTACATGTGTTGTTATTTAAATAAATCTGTTCTGTAATATTAGATAATACTTACTAAATTAAAAAAATCAACTCTATGCCACTTTTAATGAGTTTTAATATACTGAACACCTTTGATTTCTTTAGTAGGTTTAGCACACCTCCCCAGCAGTGTAACGTGTTTGTAACACTTTCTGTTCGTGATAATTTCTTGCCAATATTCCCAGCAGTTTGAGCTGCAAACTGTTACAATAGATAATGTTACCGTAGTAATATAAGAATACATTGTAGCTGCTGAGTTACACTGACTGAAGGATTGATTGAAGCTGAAAGGCAGCCATTTAGTGAACCCTGGAAAGCAGAATCTTTGCTGATCGATCAAGGGATAATTAATCGATCGGCAGCTTAGGTAATTAGTTTTCAATAAAGGTAATCAAAGGCTGCATATATTAAACAAAAATATATATATATTTTTAAAGTGTCGCTTGGATTGTCTCTTTAATATAATATAAGCCATAGTCCATTCGTAGATATTGTAGAATCATTAAATTGTCCAGCACAACATTCCTTTTTCGTTTTTTGATTTTCATTGGAAAGCATAAAATAGGAATTTACTCACACAGACGTCCTTTTTGTAACCTTTACTTTCAATGCATTCCTTTGCAATGCTATTCTGGTTCCTTTGGCACTTGAAGGTTAATTTGCATAAGGCTAAGGCCCCGGTAACTCCGCTGCAACGCGCGCGCGCAAGACTGGCGGCGCGTGCAGCCGATTCCCCGGTCTGCAGCTCACTGCAGGAAGAGAGACCGGGGGGGGGGGGGGGTATGGCGGAGGAGTGATGGGGGCGCGGCCATGATGTCACCCGGCAGGTTCTCCCTCATTGGCTGAACCGCCGGGGGCGTGGCTTATCGCTCCGTCGCGAGTCCTGCTCTCAATTCTATTGAGAGCAGGAGCAACTCTCGCCCCAGCGCTGCGGCCCCCCCTCGCAGTGGGCCCGGTGCCATTGAGGGGAGGGCTCTCATCCGTGCCGCGCCCGCCATAGCAGGCGCTGCAGTAGGCAGCGGGGGCAAGGCCTAAGGTTCGCAGTAACGTACAAAGTGAATGTATCTTAGAAGCTATGTTGCTCTGCCCTCTCTATGCGGCTTATTGTATATCAGAAGTAGCCAACTCCAGTCCTCAAGGGCCACCAACAGGTTAGGTTTTAAAGATATCCCTGCTTCAGCACAGGTGGCTCAGTCAACGACTGAACCACTGAACCACTGATTGAGCCACCTATGTTGAAGCAATCTGACCAGTTGGTGGCCCTTGAGGACTGGAGTTGGCCACCCCTGTTCTTCATGGTCCAAATTTCCTCCAGAACAGCTCGATCAGCTTCTTCAGCACATATAGAACCAGCCCCTATGTTCCTGCTTACAGATGGTTCCTGGTTCCTGGTAGTCAGATCACCTTGTAACAAGTTGCTGTGAGACATGTTGCTGTAGTAGAGTGCTGCGAGTTACCACTGCCCGCTTTGTGACCAAGCACAAAACATTACCAAACACGTTTGTGGCAACGAGAATGGGATCCTGGTGTGGACGATAGAGCAGCAGGTCTGGTAAACCATGCAGAGGAGGTAACATCATTGTGCAGAATATCCCCTAGCAGTAAGGCAAGGGCAGCATTACTGGGGGAAGCGGACCCCTACTGGGCAGAGTAGCGGGTTGTGTGGCAAGGCTTGAAAGAGCCACTCACCGCATGGCACAGGAGAGCACAGTCCCCCCCTCCCTCAATCATGGCTGGTTTGCTGTGTAACATGAGTATTGTTTAAAAAAAATGGAATTTCCTACTAGTTATCAAATTCCTAAATGGGTATCAAATTCATGACTAGTTTTTGGTACTATCTATGAACTCTGCATCACATAATTATACAAGTGTTCTTGATAATAACGTTTTGTGAACAGTATCGTCTAAATACCCCACATGAGATGTCACTGATTAACAATGCCAGATCTTCAAAAGAAACGTGGGCGATACACAATATAACTCTTTTTTTTAAACAGTCATAAAGCTGTACTGCCTAAGAAATATTTTTTACCCCCCCAAAAAATATTTCAATTGCATCTTTTGTGAGAAGAGCTAGAAATATATTGCATTATTTTGCATTTTAGTGAGCCATTCATTCTCCAGGATAGAAGGCCAGTCAACCAAAGAGCTGCCACAACATTATAAAACATTCATTTTCATAGCAAATGTAATAGAATCTGATGTTTCACATACTTCTTTGTACTTTCCATTACCTATATCATGACCTAGTAAGTTTTTTTTTATGTTATCTGGAATTATTCATGGATTTCTAGCAAATATCATTTATTTCATCCCTTCCAGGGAATGTAAAGAAGGTAAGATTTTATACTATCACAGACATGTCTGACTTACAGATTTAGAGGGAACCCTGCAACTTAGAAGTGGTAATTGCTGAATTCATATTACTTCCCATTTAGTTTAATATAATATGAACCACAGGTGACCTTTTTATGAAATTGTGAAGAATAGAAAGCTAAGCTATTTTTTCAAGATAAAGAGATTTTCATTGCTGCAGGAGAGCGTTTAAATCGAGCTTTGTTTATCATGGAAATTGCTCCAGTAGATCGTGTTAGTGAATCACGATTATGATTACAAACGGCTTGTTTTCACATTTATTCGGATGTTACTGAGGCCGGGGATCTTTAAAATGCATACATAGCGTTATACATACAAATAAATTAATTTAAATCCATCCTAAGGTCAAGATCCTTAGAACTCCGTCATTGATTTACCGCGACACTAACATAAGTTAATGTTTTGTTAAGTGCTAACGGGGATCTTCGAAGCTCAGTAATGATGGGTTAAGTGCGTTTTTTAGCCGTATCGAGCCCTTGTGTTACTATAAAGGACATTAGTGCTAATGTTATGCAAAGAAACGTTCCCACTAACAGCGCATAGCCTGAGAGCCCCGTTATAGTTACCGCATGGATTTAACATTACGTTAGGCCAGAGCTAAATGTTACACGGTCTGGATAAGTGTAAGATCACAGTTAGATATGATTTAACTCAGGGAAGCACAAACTTTGCCGTTTGCGCCCCCTGTCTGCTCTCCCACCCTGCTCGCGCCTTCCCACCCCCCCCCCTTACTAGCTCACTGGAATTGGCGGCGACATATGACATCACAACAGCATGTGACGTCACGTTGCCATGGCAATGCATTGCCATTTGACGCTGTGTTGCCATGGTGACGCGTCGCCAAAGAGCCGGCTGAGAGCATGTAAGAGGGAGTTACAGAGGTCTCACGCCCCCTCCGGCATTTAATTTAAATGTTGTGAGGAAGAGCGCGGGGCCTCTGTAAACGCCGCGCGTAGATCTGTGCCTAAGAGTTTAAATATGTACTGTAGATCCATAAAAAAGTTCAGTTTGGTCATTTGATTCTCATGTATCATTTGATCTTTTCATATTGCAAACAAGTTATCTTCCCCACGCCTTTTTTCCCCCTTTCTTCACTTTTTCACACAGGATTGCATTCATTGCAGCTCCAGGGACCCCCTGCTTCCAGAGATGCTTACCTCAGGAGGGGGTGCTGGTATCTCTGCAATTTGAAGACCCCGGTCACATGGGCCAATATGATGTCACGGCTTCCTATTGGCCTGCAGGGTCCGGGAGCTTTGATAAGCGGCCATAATGTGAACCCTGAAGCGGCTACTATGGAGGTAAGTATCTCTGAAAGCAGGGCGTCCCCAGAGCTTAAATAAATGTGGTACAGCTCCGGAGACCCCCTGCTTCAATCATTATTTGGAAACAAAAAAAAAAACAATGAAGAAAAATAAAACGGCTTGGATTGCCTCTTTTAAACATTTATAGAAAATTTCATTATAGCTTATTTTTGTATTATTATTCTAGCTAATAATTTGTTTCTCTGTATGCGCAGGTACAATAAGTTAAAGAGCTTATGATCTATTTTCTGGCTTGAAACAATATGACTTGCACAATCTTGCAAGAAGCTGACACAAAGACTTCATCCTCATTATTCCACATGAACTAGGGCAGGCTCGTCAAGCTCAGAATAGCTTGAGGGACGATTCTTAAGTCCGACTGCAAACTCGGGCCGCTCTTGGATTTTTTTAATAAACAGTCACTATAACCTATGCGTACACTTTCTTATTGCGTTTTCCTTATTATAAATAAGTAAACATCGCTAGTATCTCTCTCGGCCCCATCCCTTCTTTCTCTCTCCACCACATCCCTTCTCTTGGTTTCCCCCCACCCCTTCTCTTTCTCTTCCCCCATCCCTTCTCTCTCCCCCCATCCCTTTCTCTCTCACCCATTCCTTTCACTCCTCCCCATCCCACTCTCTCTCCCTCCCCATCCCACTCTCTCCCCATCCCTCTCTCTCTTCCCCCATCCCTCTCTCCCCATCCCTCTCTCTCCCCATCCCTTCTATCTCTCTCCAATCCCTTCTATCTCTCTCTACCCCCCAATCCCTTCCCCTCTCTCTTGCCAATACCCCATCTCTCTCCAATCCCTTATCTCTCCCTCCATAACATGTTCTCCCTCTCACTCACTCTTACTCTCTCCCCCACCATACACACAAAATACCCCCTCCCCCACAATACACACACACAATCCCCCCATCACTCTCCCTTTCTCCCATTCCTCTCCGCCCCATCCCTCTCTCCCCCACTCCCTCTCTCTCCACCATCCTTTCTCTCTCCAATCACATCTCTCTCTCCCCAATCCCTTCTCTTTCTCTCTCCCCAATCCCTTCTCTCTCCCTCACACCTCCTCACTCTTTTACCCCTCTCACTCACTCTTGCTCTGTCCCCACCATACACACGCACACTATACCCTCTCCCCCACAATACACACAATACTCCTTATTCCACAACACACACAATATCCTCCCCTGCCCCACAATACACACACACAATACCCCCTGCCCCACAATACACACACACAATACCCCCAGCTTCACTATACACACACAATACCTTTCCCTGCCCCACAATACACACACACAGGTGGTCGGACAAAGCAGTTGGCGTCAGGCCCCAGCACTCCCCACCTGCAGGCCTCTTCCTCTCTCTATTCCACGTGGGCCCTCTGAAGTCAACACGCCGGAAGCAAGCTTGGCCCAGCTTTCAGTGCGTGGCGGCATGAGTGGTGGCCCGGCGCGCGCTGAAGTCAGAGGGTCCGGCGTGGGACAGAGAGAGGAAGAGGCCTGCAGGTGGAGAGAGCCGTGGCCCGATGGCAACTACTCTGTCTAGCCGTCAGGCCCCCCGCAGTCACCCCCCCCCCCCCCACAGTCACCGCTCCCCTCTGCAGTCACCGCCCCCCGGCAGTCAATCCCTGGCAGTCACTGGCCCCACCGGCATTCACCGCCCCCCGGCAGTCACTGACCCTCCCCCCCAGCAGTCACCGCCCCCGGCCTGACCACCAGTTAAGTCTATTTTTTATATGTATTTGGGAGGGGGTATTTTTATATGTATTGTTTTTTTTTTTTTAATATGTATTGTTTTTTAGATGCATTGGGGTCTTTTTTTTAGATGTATTGTTTTTTTCTAGATGTATAGGGTCTTCACGGTCTTTTATTTAGATGCATTGGGTTCTTTTTATGTATTTGGGTGGGTTTTATATGTATTGTTTTTTTTCATATGTATTTGGTGGGTTATATGTATTGGGGTTTTTATATGTATTGGGGAGGTGTTTTTTGTATATATTTGGGGGGTTGGGGTAGGTTGTATATATCTGGGGGGTTGGGAATTTTTTAAAATATTTCTTTGGCGGTGGGAAGTTTTTGCATTGGGGTTTTTTCTTTTGGTATATATGGGGTTGGAGGTGGAGGGAATGAGTGAGAGTGGGGTAATTGATGGGGGGAGAGTGAGAGGAGAGAGGGGGTGAGTGAGGAAAAGAGGGAGTAAGAGTGAGACGCAGGGGAGACAAATACATGTCAGGCGGGGGGGCAGGGATTGAGTTAGAGTGGGGTAATTGATGGAGGGAGGAGAGTGAGAAGTGAGATGGAGGGGAGAGAAATACATGTGAAGATGGAGGGAAATAGAGGGGGCCCACAAGGTGTGAAATGGGGGGTGGGGAAGTCATGAGGTGTGAAATGGGGCTCGCAACACTGCCGATTGGGGGGCGGTCAGAACTGGAGTCCTGTGCCCCAGGAGATCTGTCTGCAGCCCTGCCCCACAATACATACACACAATAACCTCAAATCCCCCACAATACCCTCCTGCCCCATACCAGCCCTCCTCCACAGCCGCTCTATTGCCCCCACAATAGCCCCTGCCCACCACCTCCACAATAGCCCCACCCCTTACCTTGGGGGAGCCTCCAGTGCACTGGAAGTTGCTGCCCAGCTCTCCCGGGTCTGCTCGTGTGCCCCATGGCGGCAGTGGGGGATGCGCTGGACTCGAGCCAAAAGATATGCATCGAAACTCTACACACCAAAAATGTTAAGTTATAATAAAATATATATATGTATTCATAATAGTATCCATAACAAAATCAAAGAAGTTGCACAAAAGCATCATGGACGCATGCACATTGCGTGCGCTGGTAAACATTACTCGCCCTGTTGTAAATGTTACTAAATACATCATCATGCTACTGTATTTGCAAAATACGTTCGAACCCTTCTCTAATATGATTAATTCTATGAGATCTTAAATAATAAATTAGCCATTATTTCTTATACACCAACCTACAGTGTGCTGGCCTTTATTTTTAATTACTGTACAATTAGAGAGCACTGTACAACAAGTACCCGTCGGATTTTTCTGATGTTTTATTAATATGCTGTATGAAGGTGCTGTACATGTACATATTTCCCATGACTACTTTCCTTTTTCATAGAGGCGTTTCAAATGATACATTGTGCCCATTAAACCACTCATCCTTTTATTTTATTCTTTTGAAGATAAATAACATTTGATAAAGGAATAGGAGTTGCTTGAAAGGCAATGCGAGTATTAGAATTATCTCCAAATGATATGTAATCTAAGTACCAAAGAGGACTCACAACACAAATATGATTTACTGTAGTCCAATGCCACAATTTATCATGATTAAAGCTGGCGTTACTTAATTGTACTCTGTTCCAGATAATAAAGATATTATGGTCATTGTGCCAATATTCATATCTAGTCGTAATGCAACCCATTTATTTGCTACGATTAAAAAGAAAAACTTGCATTTGTTTTACTGGTTTGAAATTCAAAATGATATTGTCATTTTTGTTTTATTTACTCTTAAACGTTTAGTGTTATTTGGCAGAGTCGTTACATTTAGTTTGATATAAAACCATATCTATCTTTTTAGTGTTCTCCAATGCTAGAAGACACGGCTAAAAAGCAAGTCGTTTTCTCCTTGTGGGAAATACCGTAGGAATAATTGTTTTCAGTTACAGTAACTGTGTCCGCCGTCTAGTGAGATATCTAGTCGTAAAAAAAACAAAAAAAAAAAACCTTTTGCTTAAATGGAGACAGATTCTTATGGGTTGCTATGTTCTGACTGTCAAGGCAGAAATCCTTTCCAACAAACGAAGAAGAAAAAAAAACCCTTGAAAAATGCAGTTGCATCAGATCTTGGCTGCCTGTCTCGGTAAATGCATGATGATCGCAGTAATGAGAGCGCCAGTACTTTAGGTCTTGGAAGGTTGTAGATGAGACATCAGAGACCCGTTGAGTGAGTTAACAAAAGTTTTCCCTTCCAGTGATTCTCGTTTGCAGTTTTTACTTTCTTTAACTAAACTGTCTCTCATGACGAGTTTCTTTTTTCCTCTTTTTTTTTCTTCATTTTTATTATCCACAATCTATCAAGTCTCATTCTATTACCTTTCTATTTTGTATAACCCTTATTGTGTGATACAAAACGTAAGAGAGAATCACTTAAAGCAAATAGGAATATTTTTGTGTTATGGATAATCAGCTCTGGATGATAATTCCATGGGATTGGAATAGCTCAGAAGTACCTTAATCCTTCTGCACAAATACTCAGTTTTGGACTGGGCTTCCCATTGGATCTGAAATCGAAAAAAAAAAAACACTGCACGAAATCATACAAATTCATGACAAATAAATCATGACATATAGCTACTATATGAGAGAACGTTATGATGATATTATAATCGATGTAGAAAATAAAGGATGCTTTCTCATCATTCAGAATGATTTCAATACTGAAATGAAACCTACATACTGTACGAGATGGGTAGCCATATTTAACGTACGTTGTGTTTATTTTATTGAAATTTAAATACAGTGCTTCTTCATGGAGAGGGTGGTACATTTTGGGAATACCCTACCAAAAAAGGCGATAAAGACTAATACAATAAGAACATTAAAATGTTTGGGATAGGCATACGGCTGTCCCAAATACAAATGTTTCTGTATTGTTTATTTTTCCACTCATACTCCTTTTTTCATGAGATTCAACAATATTCTACTTCCCTTCACCCCACAGTCTGGTATTTTGCTCTCCTTCATTACCTCTCCCTGTATTCTCCCCCTCCCCATTTGTCTCTTTGCATCCTCTATCATTAGAATCTCTTTATTACCTTTTCCCTGTCTTTTGCACAGCTCTCTATAATAATCTCAGGGGGGGCAGAAAAGAGGATGCTAAATTATAAGAGCGAGCATGGTATTCACATATTTCATCCTTTCAAGTGAGACACAATATTATAACACATTAACAGAGTTGCCATGGCATGGTGGACTTCATGAAAACACACTCTGTTTATACAACTGTTTGCTTGAGCATTCATTATACGCCAGTGTATGTTGTTCAGCCTCATGTTATTAATATTATATGCAAGTCAGAGTGACGTTCTTTATAATCATCGGAAACAAATGTATTCTTACTAATAGGATGATGTGAGACTGATAGCAGACCCTTCATGAGTGACAAAATGACATGGTGTTCAAAGTAATAATGTTAATAATGATTAGCAATGAAGACACTAAACCCTGGACACAATTTAATTATGTTCTTTGGGAAATGTAAAACCATAAATGATTAATCACATATACAAACATATACGATCAAATACTGGCAGTATAATTTTGAGTTATTGATGGATGGAATTGATCTTCAGAATCTAGTGACCTATAGTCGCCATGACATAACGTAAACTGAAGGGTCAAATGAACTGAATATTTTTAGGAGGTTGACACAACTCTGAATAGAACAAAAAGAACTCGGGCGCTAACTCGTATAAAGGACTAAGGGCCTCATGCAGTAAGCGTCGATTATGTGAAATCGGCAATCTTACCGATTAGTCATGTTATTGGCGTTTTTTCCTCTCCGTATGCAGTAAGTGCCGAATACATTCAAAATCAACCCGAAAACAAATCCGCCCACTCTCACGATGATTAGCCGATCACACACAGGTGTATCGGCGTGCGTGGCGGGGTGCTGTTAGGTTGCCCAATCACAAATCTTGCTGAATCAGGCGAAACAAGCATGTTTTGGATTGCGCGCCATATTTAAAGGCAACGTGTACTGCTATTCATTCTCTGTGTTGTTGGGAGTGAGAGAGAGAGAGACGCACAGAGCTGGCTGTTTGAACATTTGCATATTGACTGAGAGACTTGTTGTGTATTGGGTGAGCTTTGTCCATTGTTGTTTTGTTTACATCTTTGTCTTGTTTTATATGTGGAAGTGTTTCGTGTGATTGCCTGTACATTTATTGTCTGTTTTTTGTGAGTGCTGGAAGTATGCCCGCAAAGCGTGGGAAGAGTGATGCTGGTGGGAGTGGGAGTGCTACTCGTGGGAGTACGTGTCGGAGTGAACGTACTGTTCAGGGGAGTGATGTTGCTGAGAGTGAGAGTGGTGTTGCAGGGAGTGGGAGTGCTGGTGCTGCGAGTGGTGTTGCTGGGAGTGGGAGTGCTGTTGCTGGGAGTGGGAGTACTGTTGCTGGGAGTGGGAGTGCTGGTGCTGGGAGTGGGAGTGCTGTTGCTGGGAGTGGGAGTGCTGGTGCTGGGAGTGGGAGTGCTGTTGCTGGGAGTGGGAGTGCTGGTGCTGGGAGTGCTGGTGCTAGGAGTGTGAGTGCTGGTGCTAGGAGTGTGAGTGCTGGTGCTAGGATTGTGAGTGCTGGTGCTAGGAGTGGGAGTGCTGGTGCTGGGAGTGCTGCTGGTGGCGCAGTTGCTGATGGGGTGGATGGTGGTGGCGTGCTTGCTGGTGGGCAGCTTTTGGAGGCTCTTCCATTGGAAGAAGGAGAGTCCAGTCAGCACCAGCCAAGCTCTGACCCTAAACCTGCTCGGAAGAAACGTGTGGAGAAGCCACGTAATCCTCGCTTCAATGACCAGGAAAATACAGCTCTTGTCACTGGCATTCTGGAGCACTATGACAGTATCTATGGACATTTACTAGGTAAGTGTACCTTTACATTTATTATTCAAATACATGTGATCCTAGGTCATCTGAGTTTTGTTCATATGCAAATATGGGTTCACAATATCTTTCTATGTTAATTAGTCTGGAAACACAGCTTTTTATCATGCCTTACAAGGACAACTAAACACAGGCGGTCAATTTGCCATAACTGCATACAATATGAATGCAACCTTGCTTACATGTATAGGTTTAGTAGTGAATGCTCATGTGCTTCACATATTACACCTAAAACAGCATGTTTGCTATCTCTTGGAACAGCTAGCAGTGTAGGAAACTGGTGCTTCTATTATTATTCATTTACCTCATATATTTTATATGTTTTTCAAGGGCGGACAAGTTCAGCAAGCAGAAAAGAAATGTGGGACACAATAGTCATTGGTGTCAATGCGTGTGGGAATCATGTGAGGGACAAGCGGAATTGTCACAAGAGATTTGATGATATTAGGTCCAAATTGAAAAAGAAAATACAACACCAACGCGTGCATGCTACTGGCACTGGAGGTGGGCCCACACCACAACGTCTCATATTAAGTCCATTGGAGGAGCTGCTTCGGGCAAAATTACTTCCCGTCGTCGTGGAAGGCTTACCTGGTGACCGTGATATAGGAATTTACCCCTCACAATTTCCACCAGGTGAGAAATATTACTGTACTAGGCGTGTCGTTGCTTACAGTTATTTTGCATAGTTACACTGCTTTTTATACTGTCTTCACAATATAAGCATACCTGCATCTATATATGTATATGTCTGATTCTGTATATATATATATATCTCAAAATAGACATATATGTTGTAGTCCTACTAAAAGCAGTAACTAATATAGCACGTGCCATTGCGTGCTCATTTACATGTGAATTCCCAAAATGCATTGCTGCAGTGGAAGCAATTGATGGTGGGCGAAGATGGGGAACAACAGGGTAGTACACATGTGTAACACATGTTAATGAGAAATTATTACTAGCTACAGGTACAGAACAGAAATATGTAGAATATTATTGTGTATTTTATTTATTTTACTCCGACAAACATGACATTACTGCCTATTTTAAGCATGCATCAAATATATTGCATGCAACGGCCTACAAACATCACTTGCACTAACACATCTATAGTTGTTTATGAAAAGGTCCATTTTTGCTTTAAGTCATATACAGACAGCATAATGAGGCACACGTATCATATTTTATGTCATTGTTTTCATAACTTAAAAACTGCACACGATTATTTAGCTCATCTACCATTGTGTTAAAGCAGCTGCAATTAATATCTCATCACAGCATACACTTCAACAGAGGGGGTGGGGTTCAGCACACACACTAATTACAGCCTCATTTTAGGGGCAACTTAGTTCACACCATTTTCACCTGTTTCAAGTAATTGAAAGGTGTGGCTGATTAGGCTTTTTGGGGAAGGGAATACCGTTCTTACAACCTGACTAGCACAACTGAAGTTAATCACACTCATTTGAAAGCTTCACTTTAGCTACTAAATGCCCCAACAACTCATTACTTATCAAACCGTACGTCACACATTAGTTCACTCATATCTATAGTTGAACTACTATCAACGACACATTATCACACACTGCATGTGTTGTCTTGTTTAGTCACAGCCACATTCATGTGTGCCACATCTTATATTAATGTACCACACATATCCTCTACCAAAAACAACACTTTTTGCAATATGACCACCTTCATGATAACCATTGTGAATGGTCATCTCATGATAGTTATGTACATTATGATACTGATATCACTACACAACATATGATTTTTATGTACAAATTTAATGTATTTTTCCTCACGCATTACTGCAGAACCATAGTATGTTGTATGTTAGGGAACTCAAAACTTCTAAGTACACAGGCATGTACATTGTTATTACAACTATTTATGTTCACTTTCACACACACATTTTGGGTTAAGGAAATGATGCTGTTAGGTACTCATAAATACAGAACATACAATAACTGTTTGTTCAATATTTACACATGTAAATGTAAAACTTATGTTATTGTTATATATAGTTGCCCCTGAAGGACATGTGTCACCTGAGACTGAACAAGTGTCTTCACCTGGGTCAGCCAGCTCAACACACCTAGAAGGTGAGTGTATCAGTTGGTGGCCATATAATATGTGCTCTTCTATATGTTATGTTGTCATGTTCATTATTTGTTTTGCACATCTTCTTTAAATAGGATTACTTAGTGTCAGTGAAAATGAAGTGTAAGGCAACTTGTATTGTGTTAGTGATGTTAACTATCATGTAGGAGTTGTGAGTTTACAGCAAGTTTTCATTCACTCATATTTCATACTGAGTCCAAACATTATTCTTAAGTCAAGGTAGTTTTTAATGTGAGGTTATAAAACGTATGGAAACATGTTAGTTGTTACTTATGACACAGTAGAATTACATAGTAACACAGCAGAGATTAACATGACATTTAATAATGTGTACATTTATTTGTAGAACATGATGAAGAGGATTATGATGATGATGATGATGATGACGCCACCGCCATAGACACACAAATAGAAGCAAGTGACCATGAAGACGTTCCAATTGAAACTGTTTTACCGGCAAATCGTCCAGCAAATACGACATACGATGCAATTGTAGCTTCTGAGGGAAAAATTGTGGAAGCAGAAAATCGTCGCCATTCTGACTTCATGACAGTGCTGGAAAGGATGATTGCACTGCAGGAAGAAACAGTTTCACAATTGGCACATCTCCACAGAGTCTTCATTGAAGTGCCGAAACAGTTGCAAAAAATCAACACCTCATTCGAAGCATTAGTTGTTCAGCAAACACAAGCTAATTACTGGAGAATGACTAATGTACCACAATTCAACACCTCCCAGCCAGGATCTGTTCATGCAGGTCAGTTTTCACCACATTCATCTGATATTCATTCACCAGGCCCAAATGTTACCGGTCAAGTAGCAGACATTGCTGTGCAGGTTCCTGATGACATCCTACCGCTGCCATCTGTACAAATTCAGCAGCAGACACCTACAAAGGAGCCCACAAAAACAAAACACAAGCAGTTACTACTGACCAGTTTTTGGTCAAAAACAACAAAAGACACACATGAAACAGACCAACCATCACTTGTGCAGTGTCTACCAACTTGCTCACATGTGTCAGTGGGCACAAGCCCTGTCCGTGAACAGTCACTACCCAAAAGCCCTGTAGGTGAGTCACTGGCCAAAAGCCCTGTAGGTGAATCGCTGCCCAAAAGCCCTGTAGGTGAATCACTGCCCAAAAGCCCTGTAGGTGAATCACTGCCCAAAAGCCCTGTAGGTGAGTCACTGGCCACAAGCCCTGTAGGTGAGTCACTGGCCACAAGCCCCGTAGGTGAACAGTCACTACCCAAAAGCCCTGTAGGTGAGTCACTGGCCAAAAGCCCTGTAGGTGAATCGCTGCCCAAAAGCCCTGTAGGTGAATCACTGCCCAAAAGCCCTGTAGGTGAATCACTGCCCAAAAGCCCTGTAGGTGAGTCACTGGCCACAAGCCCTGTAGGTGAGTCACTGGCCACAAGCCCCGTAGGTGAACAGTCACTGCCCAAAAGCCCTGTAGGTGAGTCACTGGCCACAAGCCCTGCCCGTGAAGTGCCAGAGGCCAGTCAAAGTGGCTCTGTTGTGCCTAAAGTTGGTGGCAAAATAAAAAGGAAAATTCAAGAGACAACAAGCAGGCCTGTTACTCGCTCGCAAAAGGAACAAAAAAAATAAATGTTATAATTCAGAAAATATGTCTTTGGCCTTGTTTTGTTGACTTCAGATTATCTAATTACTATTGTATGTATGCTGAAGACTGTGTTGTTTCCAAACTTTCAAGTATGTTCTTGTACACGTGAAGTTTTGGAAATGTTAACACTCCTAATTAATGAATAGTGTTATAAATATTTATGTTTTAATCGTCTGTTCAGTAATGGTCCACCAGGAGCCAGTTGCTAAGTTTAGAGAAGCTGCCATTGACTTTGCAGCAAAACATTGCATTTGGGTGTGTTAATTGATGTAATCATTGCATGTGCATATTATTTTCATGCAATTATAAAAGCACCTATTTAACTGCAAACATCTTTCTTGTACGTGTACAGCAGGATTTTGTGTTAAATATTACTTACCTTTGCTGGCCATTGTAATGTTGTCCTTTAATCATTTATGTGTTCTTGTTTCAAGAACATCTCTGAATTGATACTAATATATATGTAGTATGTATTGATATATGCACACACACACACACACAGACACACACTGTGTGTGTGTGTGTGTGTATATATAGTGCTATCTAAACTGGTATAGATGTATTTACAAAAAACATACACTTCATGCTTCCTTGTGAAAACACAGTATTTTAATAATAAAGGCCTAATGTTTGACAACTATACTAAGTGTGAGCCTCTAACATTATTGGGCGCAAACAAATGTTTATTACTTAATTCACTCATGTTTATCACCATTTAAATAGGTTTCATACAAGGCCTACTTACTGCCATCAATACAGTAGCGACAAAGTTTATTCGAGCAAATGCCGCTCGGCAGGATGCGTGGCGGCAGCGTGGAGAAGCGTTGGGAAGCGGCTCGTTCGCGTGACGTCGGTGACGTCACAGTCAAGCGAGCGCCCGGCTTCCCCGGCTTCCCCGGCTTCCCCGGCTTCCCCGACTCCCCTGAAGGTTTGAAGTGAGGTAAGCGGGGGAGCGGGGAAGCAGGGAAGCAGAGGGGCACAGCAGGCGCAGCTAGAGGGTCGGGAAGATGTTTAAATTGCGCGCGGATTGGAGGGGGGGGGGAACGGAGGGGACGCGGCTGGATGCGGCTGATGTGCTGACTTTCCTCAGCACCAGCCGGAGTAAATCCCAGTGAACCGGCGGCATTTGCTGCAATAAACTTTGTCGGTGCTGTATGTTGTGTGTACTCCAGCAATATTTAAAAAAAAAAAAAAAAATTACTTTTTTATATATATATATATATATAATATATATATATATATATATATAAAAAAAAAATTATTTTTTTTTATATATAATATATATATATATATATATACATATACACATACACATACACATACACACAATATACATATAGTACAATATACACTTTATATATATATATATATTTATGAGATAGATATATTTATATATATATAGATACACACGTATTTAAACTCATGCAGACAGGGACTTAACCAGACTTTCAAATACACACAGAAATGTATGTGGGAAAAAAACATTTCATTTTGCAGGTGTGTGTATTTACTGATATGGCTGTCTAAGCACTATTTTCACACAGTGCTCTTTGTTATTTTGCAAGAAAACTCAATGTTACTGAATGAAAAGTGTACTAATGTTTTCACAAACGAGATAAAAAAAGGATACATGTTTGTCCCACATGCGGCTATCACAAACCACAAATGTTCAAGCAATTATAACTAGAAATCCAATTGGCGTTTGAAATAAGGAGTTACAGTTTATACTTTTGTTGACCTTGAAAAGGAAACACAGCAATTTGTTAGCCACTGAGCAGTTTCATTTTGATGAGCAAAGAACAGATACCTGCACACATCTTTTGTGCTACTCTGCAATGGCTGATGAATTGGTGACAATTATGAATCCGAATTTAGGTTATAAATACATGATATCAGAAGCTATTTTTGATAAATCTATGATTTGATTCGAGCAAAATATCCTTATTACCAAAACCGTCGGCATGCGCGCAATTTTAATTCATCAATAAGATTCACTTTATCAACAAATGACTTTTTTGAACGTGTGCAGGATAAGCTAGAACACAACTATGGTTTCTGGAAGATTGCCAAAGAAAAACATTTCACCGTGAAAGAAGGCACATATATTGTGGTTAAAGGCATATTTATTCCTAATGCCAATAGCAATGGATCCGCTACTACTGTTCCGTGTGAATCGATAGCTGCTGCAATATCTGCACCCTCCATTCCTGAAACCCACATTGTACATGAACATAACTACTATGATTCTGTACCAAGCCTTTCAGCTGAAAATGCATTGGAATGGGTACCCGAAGAAATGAACATACCTCCCGACCAATTGTTTGAAGAAAGCAGTGGCGATTCCTATGAGCGCTTCATGGAGGAGATGTGTTTCATACTGGATTCAGCGTTTGGGTCAAGCGTGGATGAAAATGCCTTGCATTTCTGGAGTGACCAGTTGCAGGCAGACGAAGAGTTAATTCTAGAAGAATGGTAAATATAACAATCGTTATGCGTTGACTCTGCGTTTACATTTTTTTTTTTTTTCTAACCACCATTTTCCCTTTCAATGCGTGGATACAGCGTAACATAGCAGACTGCATAACATGTAGCGATCACAAACAAATTGTTTCCGAATACAATATAGTAGAACCTGAAAGAGTAGTACACATTGCTGACGGAATAAATATACGTACTTTCCTATCACTTTAAACATATTAGCAACATTTTACCATAACTCTAACACATACCTGTTTTGTTATCATGCTACATCTACAACATTTAAAAGCGGGTCCACCACGTATGACGTGGGACCCTTGTCATGGCCCAAGGCGTCCTTAAAAAGGATTACGGATGTAAGTCCCGCCCCCAAGCGACGTGCGCGCCTCAAAGCCTATTGGCTGTCATGTTTTATTATAGTAACGGTAACTGCAGTGTGTCATACAGTGGGGGCGTACACTGGGCGTTAGCCGAATGTTAATTGAGTGGGAGGAGTGTTAGCGTGCGTTTCACGCTGGTTTAACATGACGTCACACGTATTGCATTTGCGCATTGTGTTATCGGCCGTCCTTTCTGTCCAAACACGTCTGTTTAAAAAGAATACAGATGTACTCGTTTAGAACGAATGTAGTTTCGTATTCATTGTATTTGAAATAAAGATTTTATGTTTAATGATATTTTCAAGATGTATTGAACGCACAACGTACGCTTTGTTTTGCGCATGCGCAAACAGTTAGTGCAGCCAAGCGTGAAGTGCGTGCGCACACTAAGATGTGCGCGCACATTTTTCAGTATACAGGCAACGTTCACATCATATACATAGTTATGCCTGCTACAAATTTAAAGAAACATTACATACTGATGTACACTTGTAGTTCTAACATATAAGTGAGTGACGTGTGTATGTACACAATCATATAGAGCTGTGTAACGCGTTGTCACGGATACATATATAGTAAGGTGCCATCTTTGACCATCATGTGTTTGCTGTATTTCAGAGATGTCCGGGAAGATACAATCAGATCAATGTATGATTTCTGAAGAGTCTACCTTTATATGAGATGATTGTGAGGAGGAGCCACCGACTACTATACTACATATGGAACTAATTTTATATTGCTTGCAGCGCTTATTAACAAACAATTTAAAATGTGATACCCTTATGCCTATATTGCATAAGCACTTAATTAACATAATGATGTTGCAAAATAGTGCCTCATGAATTTTTATTGAGTGTTCTTTAATGACTACTATCATTTTATGGCATGGTGTGTTTTATATATAACAACCATTCCCACTCTGCTAACACATTTGTGTATTCTATTGTGTAATGGAACGTATGACTGTCGAAACTATGTAACAATAATAATAATAATAATAATAATAATAATTAAAATATGAGCATGTTCATGTATAGCGCTGCTAGTTGTACACAATGCTTTACAGACACATTTTTCAGGCTGAGGTCCCTGGCCCGTGGAACTTACAATTTATTTTTTGCCGCCTGAGGCACAGGGAGATAAAGTGACTTGCCCAAGGTCACAAGGAGCCGACACCGGGAATTGAACCAGACTCCCCTGCTTCAAGCTCTCAGTGCCAGTGTGTGTCTTTACTCACTGAGCCACTCCTTCTCCCAATGTAAAGGACACTTACAACCAACTAGCCATTTCTTGTTAAAAATCTCTTGTTACATGGGTATGTTGATAAAATGGTTTGGGACTGTAGCAATTAATGTTATTGGCCAGATGTTGTGGTCCCCTACAATGCATGATGTTCTGAATATGACATCAACATCATGTAATGAAGTACGTTTCTGTGTATATTTCATTAACCTAACTAACTATAGTTTACTGTGCTTATTAAACGTTCTAAAAATACATAGTATAGTCAATATGATGATATAAGCTACCATAATAAAGCTGGTGTTATCATTTGTCGGTGTTATACATGGATCCTACACAAATTGATACAGACACAAACAGTTGTCTTAAAAAGTGTGTCTATGCTAATGTGCACGTAATTGACGTTACAATTGTGAGAATACTTGATAATTATCATCATGATAATGATGAAGTGACGTGAATTATATTGCAAAAATATTACCAACATTGTCATATAGGTAAATTAGAAATGCTAAATGACAGTAACATTTGTAACAAAATAGTGTTTTCTGTTCACAGTTTTACACTTGGTACATGTAGGACACATCCACACACATGTGACTTATACATACACATGTCACAAATTTAAATTCATGTTGACTATTAATTCCTAGCATTAAAAAACACCTACATTGCTAAATATAAGATGTAGTACGCATTGTTGTGATTACAGGCATTCATGCATGGAGTGTTATGATCAGTCAATTTCATCCGTGATGAATGAGCTCCCGTAAGTAAACAAATAAGTACAGTTATCCCCTTTTCTCCAAACAGCTCTATATTACATGAATGGAATTTATAAGGAAACATACATAAAATGTGATAAAATGTGAGTAATCATTTTCTAATACAATGCACATGAAAGCTCAAGAGTAGCTAAATGCATATACATGATACAGAAAGTACATGTATGTTACATTTGTCTTTAAACCAATATGTTGTGTTTTTACTTCAAATAATTATAGTAAGATTGAGGTAGGCACATCTTATGAGAGATGTCAGCAAATATACATACCATGATCAGTCATACTGGAGATATACCTATAATGCAAAGGAACAATATATAAATTGCAAACATTGACATGCCATCTTCAGTACCGTAAACAACACAGCAAAGTGTGTATTTGGTGTTAAATGTGCAACACCATGTATATTTAATCACATTCAAAATGTAAATCAGCCTGGTGTACACATCATATGGATGTACATGTTACACTGCACCAATAACATTGTATGTAAGCATACTACAAGCATGAATGAGTATGGGCATAATATGTGTATTGTCTTAGCATAAGGAACAAAACAATGCTAAAATATTAGTGCTTTGTTACCCCAGTTGTATTCACATACACACAACTAAAGTACAATTGAAGAGGGATTATATAACCTGTGCAACAATAACATACCGGTGCCACATCCCTTTGTGCACACAGCAGAGAAAAGAAAGGTGTGCAACCCATATTCATCTGTGTCCTACCAGAAGGGTATATAAAAACACATTATTGTTAAGATAACATAATGTAAGTATAAAAGTAGAACTTGGAACATATCTGTTTTTACTTACAAGAAAAAAATGAATTGATGAGATTCTGGCGTGTCTGGCCACCACTGGCTGTTTGTTCATTTTCAGCAGCTACATGGGTGGGATGCTCGTCTACCAAAGGCTCAGCTAGGTCTGATTGTACATTGTGCCTGAGTGCAACATTGTGCAAAATGCAACAGGCAAGGATAATATCAGACACTTTTTGAGGCTTGTATAGAAGAGCCCCACCAGTTCTGTCCAGACACCTAAATCTGGTCTTGAGTAGGCCAAATGTCCTCTCTATAACAGATCTTGTAGATATATGGGCTGCATTGTACCTCTCCTCTGCTTCAGTTTGAGGGTTTAGCACCGGAGTCAAGAGCCACGGCCTTATTCCGTATCCTGAGTCACCTATAATGAATGGAGCACACATAAGCTGACATTAGTGATCAAATTGTACAATGCCAACATTCCTAAATAAAAATGTGTTTTGTGTTATAACATGTAAATGTGTACTCACCCAGCAGCCAACCATGTTCAAAATGTCCCTCTTCGAACGCATGGAAGACTGAAGAGTTCCTCAGGATAGAGGAATCGTGACTGGAACCAGGGAATTTGGGTACCACATGCATTATCCTCATCGTCGCATCACATACCACCTGTACATTGAGTGAATGGTAGTGCTTCCGATTGCGGTACACATGCTCACTCTGACTAGGTGCAATCAAAGCAACATGTGTGCAATCGATTGCACCCAGCACACATGGTATCCCTGCTATATTATAAAAGCCAGTCCTGACTTCCAGCCACTCTGTCGCCTCTGTAGGAAAATGAATATAATTCCTAGCGCGTCTATTGAGTGCATAGAGAAACTGGGTCAAGGCCCGCGAGAATGTAGATTGCGAGACCCCGCCCACTATACCCACAGTTGTCTGGTATGACGCGGAAGCAAGATAATGTAATGAGCACAGCATTTTAACAAGCCCAGGGACTGCACGACCTCTGGCTGTGAAAAAATCTAAATCTCCCCTTATCTCCTGATAAAGAGATAAGATTGCTGCTGAACTCAAACGATAGCGACTTACAATCTCCTCCTCACTCATCCCATCTAACAGGGTTCTCTCCCTGTACAGACGCGGACGAGGCACAACTTGTCTCCTCTGTCTTCTCCTCTGATCTCCTGTCCCTCTCCCTGTCCCTCGGCCTGTCCCTCTCCCTGTCCCTGTCGTATCCGCGTCACTGTCCCTGTCACTGTCCCTCGGTGTGTCCCTCCCTTGCCCTAAGTCATTCTCTTCATCATCAAGCATGTCATAGAAAAGAATGTTCCTCCGTCTCCTAAACAATCTCAACATTTTGAATTGAGTAGCTGTGAATGAGCAGGTAATGGGCGTCCTTTAAATAGGTATGTGATGATGTCAGGTGACATAGTAAAATGCAAGGTTTTACATTAACATAATAAAGTACTTGTGTGGCAAGCTGTGTGCAGTTGTTGTGTGTATTCTGCAGGGAATGATGATATTTGGCAATGATGTGAGGTGAAGCTTTGTACAAACATTGCTTGCAAATAAATAGTTGCATGTGCAATGCATGTAAAACTTGTGAACGCAAGAGTCAGTATGTAATGAGACAAAAAGGCTGAGATTGATGTGGGAAAAGTTTTGTGTAACATGTGTAATTAGCCATGTTATTGTGACATGTTGCCAACAATGAATAGTCGTGTGCATATGCATGCATTTCTGTAATGAGGATAGTTGCTATAGAATGAGTTTACAAGGTGTCCCAATGATGAATTACTGTACATGTGTGTACAAGTTAGGTTGAAGTGCTTGTAATGCAACGGTTATAATGTAAACATGCAATGTGATTGCGCGTCCAATAAGTGACGTCATGAAAATAGGGAGGACCAAACGTAGATGTAAACATGAGAATTTAGATGTACATGAACGTTTAAAGATGCGTGACACATTACAAGCATTGTGTAATGTAAAGGAACATGAATATACTGTGTATGTGTGACATGTGTGACATGTGTAACATCATGTAAACAATTGTCGATCAATTCAGTAAAATGTGTGATATGATGTGAGGTTCTCCTTTAAGAGTTGAGTATAGTATTTTCCCTTGACACATCATCACATGATGAGTAATGTGACCCGCAAATGCTGAAAACATGTAAAAGTAGAATGTTATGCAAATAATACACGTCAGCTGTGACACAATGCAGGGAATGCCCCCACACTGTAATGCAAATCCCCTTTGTATTGTGAGCAATGAAACGTAAACAGTACTATACTGTTATACGTCCCCGCTCCATTGACTCCATTGATGTACAGAAGATTTTTTTTTTCTAAGTGCCGTTCCGGCAGCCTTAGCGATCGTTCTCCCGTCCAAACTGCCAACTTTAGTTGGCGGGAGAAATCGGCCATAACATCTCAATTTCGTAGTGCCGATCAGCCCCGATAAGCTGATTTTTTTTGTTGAATCCAGCCGATTTAAAAAAGTGGCGATCAGTGGCGAAAACAGGCTTATCGGCAGCCGACTGGCCATAACAAAATAATCGGCTCCGAAACCTGGCGAAATCAAGCACTTATCGGCGCTTACTGAATCTCAAACCCAATTTTGGCTATAAAATGGTGATAATTCCCTTATCAACGCTTACTGCATGAGGCCCTAAATCAGAAAGAACTAAATCAGAAAGAAAAGAACACAATATTACCCTAACTACGAACATAGCTGCCCTCCCCTTACACAAGGGAGAATGAGGCTAGAATGTAGATCCCAGTCTGCTGCAGCCCCAATAGGATCTGTCTAAGACCCTTAGTATATACAGAAAAAACATATTAAAGGGGGAGCAAGGGATTAGATAGTCAATAATAATAAAAATGAATATATATGCAATGTCCACCAGTGGTGTAGGGAAAATAGCACAAATATATGATCTTACTACTCACACGGCCATGTGTAAGTAAATACACAACAGAGGTATCTTTACTTTTGTTTACTTGTCTTTATCTTGTCTTTGTCTTTATTTGTCTTTGCTTTTGACTCTTCTATGGAAATCCTTGTCCAGATGGTCCTCGGATCCTCCCAATATCATATACACAATGTGTAGGGAGCAAAAGATTACATGAAATGCTTTCGCAATATAGCAGGGGGATCAGCCAGGGGAGGTTTAGAGTGAATAATGCTAGTAGTATCACAATACTCACAGGGACATGTGTAAGTACATACACAACGAGGGGTTTCTGTTTCTTTAAAGTGGATCCAGAGATCTCTATCCCTTCAGTAATGATATTCCTCCAGGTGCCAGACACAGCTCACACCCGCGTGATCCCAAAAGATGGATATGAGATGTGTTCAATAGTGGATAACAGTGCATTTATTCACACAAATATAACAACAAAACTCACATGTACAACTGCCCAAATCAGCAACACCACTGTGCAATGCAGCATATAGGATTCTAGACGCTGCGTCTTGAATACAGGATCATGCAGGAGATCTTTGAACACAGCACACTCGGACAGCTATGGAGGCTTCAATGGGACAAACTTCCTTCAGTGTATGAGCAACATGTTTCGCCGATTCCACGGCTTCATCAGGCTCTGTGATAGAATCTGCTTTAAAATTTAAAAAAAGTGGGGGGGGGGTGGGGTGATGTGAGTTGCAGGGAGGTGGATATATGAGGATGAGGATGATGAGTGGTGCTGGGGGTGGGTATGTGTGATGATGATGATGATGAGGGGTGCTGGGGGTGGGTATGTGAGGATGATGATGATGAGGGGTGCTGGGGGTGGATATATGAGGATGATGATGATGAGTGGTGCTGGGGGTAGATATGTGAGGATGATGATGAGGGGTGCTGGGGGTGGTTATATGAGGATGATGATGAGGGGTGCTGGGAGTGGGTATATGAGGATTATGATGAGGGGTGCTGGGATGGGTATACTGTCCGGCCCCTTTAATCCTCCAGCTTGTCCATAAAAATGCGGGCATGTTTTCAATTTGAGCCGGTGTCCTCCGCGCGTCGGCCGCATCTCAGACAAGCGCTAATGGCGCTTATCATTGGAAGCACCCGCGGCGCTGAAAAACAGCAAAAAAACGCCGCATCTGCACGCGTTTTTAAAAAGCCCGCGGTGGCGGCCGCAGGAGGTTAAAGGCGGGCCGCCACTGTATATAATCTGTTTTCCTTGGAGCAGTTCGGCCCTTCCCACTTCACAAGTTGTGCAGGCCTGCGCCAGAATTTTAAAAAGCTTGCGAGAATTCAGTAAAAGAAAATTAAGGTTTTTACGAAGGAAGGTGATTGTGGCACAGCGAGGACCCCGTAGCCAGGAGAAGCCGGAAGTTACGTCATCAGGAGACGTAGAGCAGCCCTGCATATTAGTTATTATGTTTTTTCGTTAACGACTTTATAAAAAAAAAAATATATTAAACCAAAATCATTACAAAATATATACACATTGTTTATGAGTTAATTATTATTTATTAACCCTACTGCTTTACATGTCTATTTTGTGATTTACCCCTGTCGAACATGTCATCTAGATAGGGGTTCCCTGATTTTTACGAAATACTTCAGGGGTTCCTCCAAACAAAAAAGGTTCGGAATCACTGCTATAGGAACAAGTACATCCCTGTGAGCTTCTGTACTGACTGGCTGATGCCTGCCTTGTGACCTCCTCTTTCTGGATGTTACACAAGGGATTGTGGGATTTGTGGTCCTGCTAGTCTTACATTGGATCTGGAACTGGACCCAGAAGCCCCTGCACATGTAGCAATAAGGGGACGGACCCCTGAAAGCACACAGCCATGAGTCCAGGGACAGTTCTCCTGGCACTCCCCCCTGTCTGCTGTTTAATGAATAACTTCTGATGTCTCTATGATATGATAACCCAAGATGCTTTAAACAATATCATACAGAAAATATAAACAATGTTACCCATCTGTTCATGACAAACAGGTACATCTATTCTACTGAAACAGATGCAAGAAAAATACCTTGCATGCGAAATCTTAGGTTCAATTGGCTCCACACTAGGAAATACAAGGAGCACTTGAAAGAAATTATCTATGATCTGGACTGTGACACCTCGATCATCAATATCCATGACATTTGAAGAAAGATATCACTGTAGACGGCTAAGACTAAGCATCATGCAGTCCGGCAATCTTCAGTATTAGAATTATTTTCTATTGCCAGGTGGCCACGTGACAATCGCCCTGAGAGATTTTTAAAAAAAAACTGTGCAAATGCATTTAAGGAATTTTCCTTTGATATCTCAGGTAAGGTGCTGAAGGACTGCAAAATCAGTATTTTTTTATGGAGAGTTAAAGATGGATCCTCCTCTCAGGATTCATTTTAATGTTGCTTTTCATCAGCAACATTACCCGCTGAGGTTCTAGAAAGCCTATATTGAGATTCTTTTCTATGTCTTCTGAAGAGGAAGAGTAGGGAACATTGCCTTTTTAAATTTAGTCTTAAGCACGCTTTATAACATTTCCAAACGTTCTCACCCATAGCTTATTGATGACAACGAAAAGTTAATCTTTTCATCTCTAGCAAATGTCCACAATCCATCACAAAATATATCAAGTGGTGCAACAAATATACCAGCATATGCAGAGTATTACATGTAATCAATCAGACCGCTCCCTGTGATGAAAGAAAAGTGAATCTGTTTTGACAACCCACATTTCCAAGAAAAGGTGTTTCTAGCAGTGAAGAGCTGCAGAACTATGAAAATGTTCTCGTTAGTACATTGTATTCAGAGAAAGATTCACCGGCCACAGAACAATGTATCTGGTAAAATCAAAAGAAAATATTGCTGCTTATTAAAAACAGTTAATCAACGTAGTTTTAGAGAATTGTTTGTTTTTAATTTCCTTCTGTGTGCTTCTCTTTTTTATTTCACAACAGAGATTCACAGATCTTTCCACAAAGGTAACAGACATATTTCTGTTCCGATTGGATAAAGCACGGTGCTTTCTTTAGGAAAAATGCTAAAAGCTAATTAGAGGGAGATTTATTACCAGATTGTGTATTAGAGGACAATAAAGAATATGCACATTTTCTCCATACAGACAAAGTTGCAGTGCTTCTGCAGAATACTAAAGAATATGGAGATGATGTACCATATTGAAGTAAAGACAATACAAGGAAAGTCTGTTTCGATGCATTGCACAATTTTCTACTTGCGTCGATGTCAAATGTATAAAAGAGTTTCCTTCATTTAGCCAGGGAGGGTAACACTGCCTCAGTGTTGCCATATTCAAATACTTCAACACAAATATCCCTTGGGACCGCGTCAGCTTGCTCAGACTACAGAAACAAATGCCCAGGAGATAACCATGGCTCAAACTCTGCTGACTCCAATAAGTCTGATGACCCAATATATGCACATTACTACGGGAGTTCTCTTCTCACTCCCAAATTTGCTGCATTTACCGAACATGACACCGGCTTCTCCATAACGATACCTCAAGAGGTCCACCAACCTTCAAACAATAGAGCCACCCCAAACAGAACACCTTCCCACCACCAGCAAGGATATTTACTACCTCTCAAACTGGCCTTGCGGCCCCCACAAACTCACCAGCCCTCTGCAGATTTAAGATTGAGAATAAAGATATTATTACTTATATCAGAAAGGTGCACTTGAACCCCTCCTCCCCGAAAAAGACCTAAAGGGTCATCTCAAGATCTGAATGCCTGATTGACATCCACAAATACTGCCATAGCTGTATTCACATTCCTCCTCATAACCCTTATTAGCTCCATTGACTGGACCTGCGTGAGGTCATTACCCCCAAAATATGAAAACAACGTTTCTGGCAGACCCACCAAACCTCAGTTATTCAGTAGCAAGTGGAGCAACTAAGGTCACCATAAACCTGTCTTACCCATCCAGAACACCCTAACCTAATCCCTACACCCAGTTGCATCCTATAAGGCCACTGTTTTCCTCGTCCAGTGGATATACTGTAAGACTGTCCACAGATCCAAGACCCTCAGCACCCTATAAATACAAAAAACTGCAACTAAACCAATGAAGGCCTCATATAAACTTTATAATCACTGGGATCCCATCTTCGTAAACCAGGCCCAACCTCGCTGCCTCAGATGCTGCCCCAATGAGGAACAAATGAGAGCTGATTTTCACCCCGCCTAAAAACTAACCGTCCACATAGAGCTTTAATATCCCTTGGAAATTGGAATCTAGACAAAGTTGAACAATTGTTATGTATTTGGAAGGAGCCTGACACATGCAGTCTAATGTACAAATACTCCCCAACTAACCAGATGGGGCAGATCAAACTCAAGCAACGTCCATTTACCCTTTCCGTGATCAACAAATGTAGTGCCTCATCCCTCCCAGACATCTTCCCCTCTCAGTGAGGGGCTTAATGAGTCTGGTGATGGGCTGCCAGCACAGCACAGCACAGCACACTTGGATGCACTGCTGTAAGAGCTAATTAGCATCTCTGACTGATAAAGGCTGATAAGATAAGAACAGGTCCGGCTGATGAGGCCTGGAGAGAGAATGCATGGGGAAAAAACTATGCTGGACTAACCTATAGATTTAGATCTAGAGAGGGCTGCCCACTAATGTGATTAAGGCTCAGACAGATCATTTAGGTGGGGCATGCAATGTAGCACCAGCTGTATTAGTTTAGTCATAGTTTTTGGTTTCTGTAAATACAGTATATGTGCTGCAATAAAGGCTGCTGTTGAGAGCTGATGATCTTAAGCCTCTACCTGTGTGTGTCTGCATCAACAAAACAGCTCTGAATACATCCTTGTTATGGATACCCAGATAAAGCCGATGACAAGTGTTCAATCTGGTCTTACCTCAAATGAATGCCAAGATGAATGAATTTGGCAAAATTTGATTCACATGTTCCCCTATAAGTAGGGACAAATGTGAAAAAATGATGAATATGTTGAGCAAAAATAATAATTTGTTTGTGAATTTGCAAACTTTCGCCTATAAGCAAAAGTTCTCTTTGCTAATTTGGAAGCTTGCCAATATCTGATAGACATGGGCTAATTTTTCACCAAAATTTAAATGTAATGTTTTTTGCAATTTAGAGTATTTCAGTTTTTTAAAATAATAATGCGGGAAAAACATTATTTGTGCAGTGAATTAGAATTTGTAAAAAAAAAAAAATTGCCCATCTTTATTTTAAAACATCTTGTAAAAGCAGAATATCAGAATATCAAGCATCCCATAAGGAGACATACAGTAGGTCAATAAAAAACCCCTACAGCAATCAAGCCATAAAGTGAAAACACAATGTTAACAGGCGGAAGGCCGACTTGATATCCACTTGACATTATAATCTTGTGTGCTCTGTCAAATGATGCATACTGAACACTGCACAAACCTTTGCTAATCTCATCATTGACAGATAACCCAGCTGGAAAATAGAGATGCTGAATATAATGATGAAAGGCCACTGGCTCCTCCTTGGGAACCACCCCAAGTAGAGTCACCCAACGCACAATCCTATCCAATTCAACCTCCTTATTTAACTTGGCTCTAGTAGCCCCGCATACTCACTTAAGATACTTCCTACAAGGAGGCACATCCACCTCCCCAAAGGGGATCTAAAACAATTAAGTGAAGTCGGACCTGAACAACTCCACTGCCACTTAATTATTGTAGTGATCAAACCACAGCGCCATCCCTACAATCCTTACCGGCATCCTCACCCTTCTCTGCGGTCTCTCGCACTGCACCCTTGCTCCGCGGGTGATTTCTGAAGTGTTTGATAAAGTACCTCTGCGTTACGAAATGCGTCAGAGATGACTGCTGGAATGACCTGATTTTAAAGTTTTTTCACGGCTATACGGCTTTTGTCCAGCATTTGTACCTGCTTTCTGCCGTGCTTCACCTGCTTTTTCATTCTACATGTATTCACACAGAAGCAATAATTAACAAAACAATTGCAGCAATATATTTTATTTTGAAGAGATGGAGATGCAGCGAGCAGCCGGGACCCAAAACATATCCCTCGTCATCTCTTAAAAATAAAAGATATTGCTGCAATACTTCATTGGTTACATCACCTATGTGCACCACACATTCTTGGTACCGATGTAGCTAAAGTTATTGCAATGTTTGTTGGGTTCCCATGGGTGGAATGGCGCTATAGCATCATTCCCTTCTCACGTGTGGCTGATTAAAACCAATGGCCACTTCTCACGCTGTCGCGTTGTGTATTACCCGCTGCAGCTCGCCAAACATTGCAATAACACTGGCTACACTTGTAGTTTCAGGCAGCAAACTGCACCGCAGAAAATCACTGACAAACGCACATCAATAAATCCCTCAGAGATTACACAAAGCACGCAAGACTTCATGAGGCACAAGACGAGCAAGATTATATAAAATCCCAAATCAATAGCCAAAATCAAACACTTTCCCTGTTTATAATATGAAAACAATGGATGACTATTTGCAATGCATCCCTTGATAGTAGATGTATTGAGCTCATCATTAGAGCACACCGAGCATTACATCTGCTCAGACGGAATCTCTAAAGGATATCATTATAAGCTATTCACTTTCGTGGTATCAAAGAAATGACTTGAAGCCCAACCTCCAGAGATAACCGACTATGTGCAAAACAGTAAGGCCGATATTTACTAAGAGGTGCTACTGTATAAGACACCTTCCTAAACCTGAAAACACTTGAATAGGATGTAAGGTGTCTTCCAGCACTATAAGGTGTCTTATGGAAGATCAACACTATTGCCTAAGTCCCAAAATACTTGTACATTTACAATAGAAGATGTTTGATGGCGATTTCCCTTTAGACCACTCACATTAGAGGACGGAGGAACATACTCAATCCATATACTGATATCAGTCAATGACATCCCACACAATGTATGTATGTATGTCTTTATTTATATAGCGCCATTAATGTACATAGCGTTTCACAGTAGTAATACACGTGCCAATCATATAAATAACAAATAATACAAATAACAGATCATGGGAAGAAGTGCTTCAGACATAAAAGTAACATTGTAGAAGAGGAGTCCCTGCTCCGAAGAGCTTACAATCTATACAATGAAGGATACTGGGGAGAGAATGTTACTGCAGGAAGAGAGTGAAGTGATATACAGTACAGAGGGAATATACATTCCCATATTGTCAACTCAATTACCTGATACATTTCTTGCGTTATTTTAAAGGAAATTGCTCTAGGTAGTGTAATTGCATTTGAATGACTTTGGAAATGAGTCTCCTTGAAAATGAGGAGAAACTTTTATTATGTACGGTATAACCACATTTGCTCATAAGCAGGACGCATTTGTGATAGAAAAGAGATGTAATTAAAGGAATATTGTGTTTTATTGTATTTATGAAATGTAGGGATAGGTTACAGTAGTCAGGGAAAAAATAAGGGAATCTGTGGGCCAAATGTTACATTTATTTTTAAAGTGGCTGTATAGAATATAAGCTTCACGTCAACCTTTGCCTACAGTTTGCGAGAAATCAGTTTCTTTGAGGACTGGATATCAGCATCTTGTGTTTGCTATGTGAACATATCTTTGTGGATAAGGATGTGTGTGATGTTTGGAAATCCTCACCACCATTCCCTTCTCCCTTGTGTAGTCCATTCAAGCTTTCTGTTTTGTTCATTGACCGATCCAGCAAAGCCAGCAAGACTTCTTAAGTAGCAGGAGGGAATGTATAGAGGAAGCTGTGTTTGTAGCACATTAACCCTTTGAGTGCCTCAGGACGTAGTCACGAGAATGTCTTGGGAACTGGTATTCTGGGTGCTCCACGATGTAGTGACTACGTCCCGCTCCGAGGGCTTGTTATCTTCCAGGTTAGATCGCGTCCCATGGTGCGCAGGACGCGATCTCACCGGTAAGGAAATGGAGGATCGCTCCTCTTTGGTTTCCTCCAAAATGGGCGCCGCAGTCATGTGACTATTGAAAGCGGTCACGTGATCGCACTCTGACAGCGAGCACCACGACTGCTCTGGCACGCAAAGTGTTAAAACAGCAGTCCACCGCGCTCACAATATCTTTACAGCTTACCTAAGCCAGGGAGCTGAGTCATGTTCCCCCGACCTCCAGGGGCACTATGTTTCCGATCGCTGGGCAGGTTCTTGCCCTGTAGACACATAATCGCCGTGAGGGGACAGGGATTGCTCCTGCAACCAATAGAAAGATCTCAGAGTTGTGAAACTTCACCGAATCATGCAGCATCTGAGCTTAATTTGGTGATTTGTTTTAGCTCTGCTTCACTTGGTGAAATATGTTGTGAAACAGCAACCTTTTTTAAAAATCCACAAATGTTTTTAGCAAACGCATTAGGGAGAGTTGAGCCAATTTCTAGCGCTAAAGCAAAAGTGTTGTGGCATTTGTATGTACAGTTTGTAAGTATATCTTTTATTTAAACAGCTCCCCACAGTGCTTTACAAAAGAGACAATACAATACGAGGAATTATAATACAAGTGCAACAAAGAAAATCAGACCATAGGAAAGGAAATCTTTGCCCCGGGGAGCTTACAATCTAAGTGGCATGTTGGGAGATTCACAGAGACAGCAGGTGAGGGAGTAAGTGCAGTAGATGGAAGGGCTGGGCTACGATGGTTGTTGGGAGCGACTGTGGGTGTGGGATACTCGTCATAAGTCTACGGTCTAGGACATTTTGCCACCACCACCGTCGCAGTCACTCCGCTGCCGCTGTTTAGCTGACAGCCATTTTGTTGCCAAGGTAATGTATAGTGTAACCCCCTAACCTTACCCTAAAACCCCCTAATTTTAACCCCTAATGCTAATGCTAATCTTTAGCATAATAACAACCTTAACCCCTTATCTAAACCCCTTACCTTAACCCCTTACCTTAAAACCCTTACCCTAAAAAGCTTAATCCCTTGCCCTAAACCCCCTAATGCTAACGTTAATTACTTACCTTAGGGGCAATACGGCCGGCGGCTTGCTGTTTTTGACCCCCTTTCTGTGAGTCTAGGCTATTAAAATGCTTCATTTAGAAGGTATGTTTTTATTTTTGACTTAAAGATGTCGAGGGAAGGTGCTTGGTGGATACTGAGTGTGATGGAGTTCCACAGTTCTGAGTGTGATGGAGTTCCACAGGTAAATGGCAGTGAAGGGGAAAAAAGTTTAAAGCTAAAGGAGAGCAGTAGAAATGAAAGGGGTGGAGAGGAGACAGTTGTGGGTAGAACGCAGGAGATGAGCAGGGACAGAGCGAGAGACCAAAGCTGATATGTAGGGAGGAGCAGATGAGTGGAGATCCTTGAAGGTAAGGAGGAGAACTCTGTAGATGATCTGAAACTTGATTGGAAGCCAGGAGAGCGATTTGAGGAAGAGATAAGCAGGTACTGTTCTGGGAGAAAGTTTGAAGTTACCCATTTTATATAACTAAAAAATACTGTCAGATATTGTGTTGTCACAAAGCACAGTAGCATTAAAAA